>NW_010269007.1:0-299 GCF_000690775.1 Eurypyga helias
CATGGACGCCGGCACCCCTACTCCGTCCATCCCGCCGTAGTGGGGCAGCTCATCGTACTGTCAAAAAACGGGCCGGAAGAGAAGAAAGAAAGAGAAAGAGGGGGAGAGAGAGAGAGAGGGAGAGAGAGAGAGAGGAATAAAAAAACAAACAAACAACAACAACAAAAGTCAGAAGAGAGTAGAGCACCCGGACAGACACAAACAGAGCAAAACAAAACAAGAACAGCCACAACAGAGAGAGAAATGTGCAAAATGAAAATCGACCGGGATCGGGAGCAGAGGCTGGAGGGGCTGAGGGA
>NW_010269007.1:329-686 GCF_000690775.1 Eurypyga helias
GTGTGTGTGTTGTGTGCCTGCGTGTGCGGGGGGAGATGGTCCTCTTCAGCACGGGCAGGAGAAACCCTAACAAGGAAACGGGGATGAAAAGGAAGGAAACGGAGGAGAGAAACTAGAGTTACTCTGCGTTAGAAAGGAAGGACAAAAAAAAATAATATAAATGAATAAACAAGCAGAATCAAAAGCAACTCTATAAATAAATCAACACTGGGATGGAGAGCGGAAAGGTAGGGTGCATCGGGGAGGGGGGGGAGGAGGGAGATAAAGGGGGAAATAATCTGAAAGTTACCAGAAACATTATTTAGTAGCAATTCCCCTTGTCCTTGTCAAAGCCAGAGACCAAAAAAAAAAAAAAAA
>NW_010269007.1:756-1997 GCF_000690775.1 Eurypyga helias
ATATGTATTTCTTGGCCTGCCCTGGCCAGCGGCAGGAACGGCGGCGGCAGCAGCAGCAGCAGCAAGCTTTCCCCTGTGAAACCCCTGCTACTGAGCAGGCAGAGAGCAGGGAAATCGCGCTGCTGGGGGAAAAGCTAGAGAGGAAAAAAGCGTGGAACAATTGCAGAGAGAGACACACACGCACACAGAGACACTCACACACACACACAAAAAGCTAGTGAATAATTTTTGCTGCTATTTTTTAATAGTGGCCGCCATCATCATCAGCAACAGAGGAGAGCAAATCGGACAGGCCCCTCTTAAGAGAGGATTTATATATAGGTAAGTGTTGGAGATTTAAACCTACCCTTTGCGCCATCAGTCTGCGCTCCAATAAACTCCTGGATGTGTCGTATATTTAATATCCCAGTCCAGCAAAGAAAGTGATTTAGAGTGAAGAAGATTCCTTTTTTTTTTTTTTGCAACCCACTTATAGACTTCTCCTATCCTCCAATATGGGTAAATAATAATAATAACAACAACAATAACAACAACAATAATATATAAAAAACAGTCAAGAACCACGATGAGTTTCTGTGTTTTCTTCTTTTTTCTCTCTCTTTCTCTCTTTCCTTTTTCTCTCCCTCTTTTTCTCCTTTTTTCTTTCTCTAGGCAAAAAAAAAAAAAAAAAAAAAAAAAAAATTGTCAAGCCCCCAAACTGAAGGTTACGATCGGCCCGTCAGCAACCCACATGTAACCAAACTGTCGTGTCTCATGGCTTTTTGCCACTCCAGCTGTCAATCAAAGCCAGGGAATGTCAAGGTAGTGAATGAATGATGGTTGATGATGATGAAGAAGAGAGGAGGAATCTTTTTAACCCCGGTTTCTTCTTCCAGTAACTCCGCGCTCGCGTTTTGCCTTTTAGGATCGCTATAGGGTTGGTTGTTTGATTGTTTTGGTTTTTTGTTGGTTGTTTTTTTTTTTTAAGTACTGTGAAGGGGGGTGGGGAAAGATGCGAAGAAAAATTGAATAGTTTGCAAAGCCCGGACTTCCCCCTCTCTCCTTTTTTTGGGGGGTTTTTGGGTTTTTTTCCTCCCGGCAGGTATTTTGTCTCCCTCTCTCCCTGGCTCTCTGAGATGAGTGAGTGTCAGTAAGTGTTGGCAGGTTGGCTGCCGGCTGCCTTATAGAAGAGGCTCAGTTTTGCGGCGCTGATCGGCGGGAGAATGAAGTGACGGAACCCGGAAGTAGTGGTGGCCATAGCC
>NW_010269008.1:0-5636 GCF_000690775.1 Eurypyga helias
CTCTCACAAAAAAGCCAGCACAGGACTTATCAAAACAGATAAGTTTTCATAAGGAGGAGTCAGAGAGAGTACTAGCAAATGTACGGAATTCAGAGAGAGAGAGTAATGGCTCCCAGACCCCAGGAAAAAAATCCAAAAATTAAGCATTATGTTTATCTCTGTTCAGTGTCCATTCCACATTTTCAATCATGAAAAAATGTAACCTACCAAAGTGATATAAAGGGACCTCATCTGCAAGAGATTGGTACTTCAATTTCTTGAGAGAAACAAACAAACAAAATCCCATAAACCATATGTCTTTTCAGTGATTGCTTCAGTTTTTAATATTATATTGAGATGAACAAATTATGCTTTCCAGTGCACCAAAACCCTCCCAGTCATTTCAGCACACTGTTGAACAAATTTTCTCAATCTCCCACAGCCATATAAAAACTACCAGGAAAATTGTCCTATATCCAGCCATTTACTCATGAAATTACATGCTCTTATTTTATCACAATACTCCACAACTTACTACTCTGATTTTTCATCCTCCTTAATAGTCAAAGGATTCATTGTGAAGTCTTTTCTCACAAGTCAATTATTTGCCACTGGCTAAACATGGATTATCAGAAGCAAATTCAATGGAAGAGTTACGCACTTTAATTAAAGAACACCGGTATCTACAGTCAATTTTTCAAAAGAATTTGCAGCTCATTTGGACACCAAAGTGAAGTTTTATTATCTAAAGAATTCAATATGCAGTATCATCATACACATAGATAGAATCTTATGTTAAGACCAACTGTTTGTCTCTTTTCTGTCACATCAGGGTAGGAACAAAGGATTACTAAAAGCTTACACTGTGTGCCAGCATGTAAGAGTTGTCATATACACTTGGATCCAAGTTACACAACCAAGACCAAACAGACCCTTTTGAAAACTAGTCCATGTATTTTCATGACTGAATCTGAGCTTTAAATAAATAACATAGAGACAAGGGTAAGGTGATCAGTAAATGTGATCAGTAAGTCCTCAGCAACAGGTAGCATTGTCTGTACAATACACTTTAAAGAGCCAACGGATAAGTCAGACAATAATTTGAAAATGGATGAGGAACTGAAGTTTTAGGAGAGGACAAACTACATTAGACACATGTAAAAGTTGAGCTATGGCATAAAGCTTACATCTTAAGCTCCCATTTGCTTTACCAAATGAAGAATTGATGCATGAAAGAACTGCAATTTCATAATTAAAACTATATGACAGATGCAACTGAGCAGTCTTGGAAGACAACAAGCCCAGGATTGTCCAAAACAGTGTAGCTGGTTAGTTTCAGGCCATTTTCATAACTGATTTGATTAGCTTCAGCAGATAGGAAACTACTTTCTCTGAGATTTTGTTACACACCTGCATTACATGCAGTTCTTGCTATAAAAATTAATTCAGATCCTTTGAAGAGCTGCCAGAAAATTGCGTATTTGCAAATACTTAAAAATTTTCTAAACAATAGCTACTCCTTTTCTCTGAGACACAACATACTAACATCTGAATATTCATAAAAGACTATCATTATTTCTGTGCTGACTCAAAGTTTGTAAGTAGTATTTTTGACCTACCATATCTAAATTCATCAGAAACTTTCCAAAGACAAAATTTTCAAAGCATCTATAATAAACACGATGTCTTTGAATACTTATTCACCACATTAATACACTGCAGAATATATATGGATTCTAGACACATAGGTCAGTTGCACAGTGGAAAGTATCTAAAATACTGCAGTGAACCTCTAAAGACTGGGATTCTATAGAGCTGCGGTAACTCTTGTGGAACTAAGTCCGTTCACATTGGTGTGGTTAAGAAAAGAAAATAAAAAAGTCATTTTAAAAATTTATATATGACAGCACACACTAACCAGATGCAGGTGGAACATACCAGTTTCTAATTATTTTACTATAGACCCAAATTAACTTTCAAAGCATGATGCCCATTTCAACACATAATTCAGTTCCCTGCACATGAAATATAGTCCACCTACTGCTAATTGAAGCACTAAAACTAGCTAATAGTATTCTGCTCTCTTTGGAGTAAGTTGTGTTGCAATAAGTCTATTCCCATTACAGGGACAGATTCCAGAAAACTGGGTTCAGATTCCAGAAAACTGGGTTCAAACGGAATCTCTTGTTCTACTGTAGCAAAATACACAGACACTGTTTGAAGTATGTAACACGGTGCACACAAAGGTGGGGAGCAGGATTTTTTGGTTTAGACTAACACACCTATCCTCACATCCCAAACATTCTTTATCTTCTTTGGCTTTAAATAGACTTGCAAGAAATAAGGCAAGCCAACTTTATTCCTCTGTTCACCTTCAGTACAAATTTTTAAAACCCTACAGGATTGGATTAAGAGACTTACTAAAAAAAGCAACAAAACTTGCTTGGAAGCGTTTCATTAGCAGAGATAAAGTGGCACACATCTTACTCTGTCCTTGACAATCCAATCTGCCAGAAAGGGGTTCCCCGTGGATGCTTGTGACCTAACTGTCGCCAGGAAATTCTTACAGCTACTCAGTAAAGCTTAGAGACACATAGAGACCAGCATAACTACAGCACAGTTCATGATATGGGGGAGCAGAAAAATATATAGCAGTTGGGCTTCCAGCAGAATACAGTAAGTCAGAAGCTCCAGATCTCTGTAAGACCATTAGAGTAACAGTAAAAAATTAATTGAGGTTTAGGACAGGTTTCTGCTTCAGAAAGAATAACCTAGAAAAGATTAAGCATGAGAATCACCAGTACAGCAAAGACATCCAGTGCAAAGGAAAAAGAAATGGGCATATAGAAAACAGACCTAAACTTGATAGACACAAAAAACATCGGGATGGAGAGTGTGTGCATGAATGCACAGAAGAAACCACTGAAAATGAAAAAGGAATCAAATAAACACTTCCAAGGTACTTACGGATCACATGCTTTCACATTTCCCCTCCTTTTTTAGAATGCTACAGATATTTTCTCATCTGAGAAGTAGCAAAGCATTAGAGATTAGACTTCCTAGCACTTTGATAGAATCCCAAATCAGTCAAAGCCCTGCAAATGGCATTGCTCTATTTTCTTCTCTTTGGAATTAAAAAAAAAAAAAAAAAAAAAAAAAAAGGCAAAGAACACCAAAGGACCCTTCTGTCATTTAAGCCAAGCAGCATTAAAATGCGCTAGTACATCATCACATTTTTAATAGAGAAAATTTAGCAATGCTGAGCATAGCAGATTAGAACAAAATTGTCAGTAAACAGACCTACTCACTTTATACTTGTAAAGCTGTTTTCTTCAATGTTTTCCAGAACTATGACACATTCTATGTAGTCCCTCAAAAACACTTTTTTTTTTTTTTCACTTTGTCCCCTACCTTGGAGGCTTACGCACAATTTTGCTCCTTGCTTTTCCCAGGAGTTTCTAACTGGTTTTGTTCTACAATATATTGCTGTTTGCATTCTCCACCTCATTTGCATGGTCAGGAGCTCTCACCAGAAGCACAAACTGCTGTTTTTACCCAGGGAAACACTGACACATGGCAAAACTACTAGAGCAAGGCATGGAGGTAGCTGCCCTCTGTCTGCTGGACCACTGATATTTATGAACAAACAAACAGTGTCATTACATTTCTCTAAAACTGGTTCCTAGAGAGAGATCATGCACTGGATTATAGCAAGAGAGCACCATCTCTAATGCTTGTGCTGTCTGGGGCGTCTCTTTCAGAGAATTAATCCCACAGGTCAAATTGAATTAGTTTTTGACTCTATTGTGTGTGTTTCAAGCCAAGCAGCCTCAGGGTTACAAAGTAAGCTGCAAAAACTGCCTTGAGGTGCTCCTGAATGTTCATTTTATTTCAATAATCATAATTAATATCACAAGGATTCAGAATTAGTGAATATAGATATAAACTAGGTTCTTAAATTTTAACAAGTAAAGTATTTTAACACTTTATTTTATTAAGTTCCAAATATTTACTACAAATTAAAGCTACTTTAAACACTATTTAATTCTTCATAGGCTAGAAAGATTTTTTGATGATCACAAATTTCAGCATTTTCTGAGGAATGCAAGCGTCTGTCATTCATCCAATAATGAGCATGAACGGATGGTCGAGAGTAGCAGTAACAGAAAATGCTGAATTATCCTATACAATCTCTCAGGTACACAAATTAAACTTCATGTGGCAAGGGGAATCATCTTGCACCTTAGGGATGTTTTTCAGGTAAAGTTCTCAGAACATACCTTGCATCTTAAAAAAAGTCCTGCCTGCCTCAGCAGAATGCTCCTCCGGGGGCCTGTCCTCCCACATCACAGTCTCATCCCTCATCCCCTATGCTTCACAAAACTCAGTCACAGCACAGGGAGCAGGTTGACTGCACAGTCTGACATTTAAGCAGCTGTAGGAAATCTTGGGGTTTTATTCCACAGTTCTTCCCAGCATCTGTTTGACAGTTTAGCTGCGCAGTTTCGCTGTGCCACGTTGGGAAGGGGGGGAGGAGCGGTGCAGCAGGCCAGCATCTTGTCACAGCCCCTGAAGAGTCGGCCAAAACCTGAGATGCTTGAGCAAGGCCACAGAAAGAGGCCAGGCCGAGGGCCTACAGACTTATCTTCTGGTTCCCACACCTTAACTCCAAAAGTAACACCTATTTTGTTCAACCTCTTAGCTTTCCTTTTATTGTTCATCTGTCTCCTGTTTTACTCTAAGCAATAACTTAAAAAAACCCCAAACACCAACTACTGAGTTTTGTACAACTTTTTCTTTCACCTCTCCCCCACCTGCCTCAAGTAATTAATGCTAACCTCCAAGGGAAACATCTAAAAAGGTTTGCAGTTGCAGCCATTTTACCATTTGGTAAATTGTGCAGTAAAATTCTACACATGCATATATAAATCCCCAAAAGGTTACTTTAAAAATTCAGGGGGATAATTTCTCACCCTCCCAGTGAAGAGGACAGCCAAATAATGCACCACAAATGCCACTTCTTCTACAGGATCCAAGTATTTTTAAAAAATTAATAAGTAAAAAAATTAAATAAAAGTCTTAAGACATTCTTTTCTGTGGGCATACTGAAATACATAGTTTGCATTTTGTGGTTTCTCAGTATAAAATATAAAATATGTAGGGTATCGGCACTGTTGGAAATACCTAAGAAAAAATGTTTCAAGCTTTATAATAATTTCAGAACATTAGTTTTAATTAGAAAGAATGCTCTTATACATTGGAAAACGAGGCATAATCAGGAACTAAGCAGCTTAACAATGTTCAAGTTAGACGTCAGAAACAACAACTCTAGGGAAAAAAAATCCTGGTCCACGAAGTTCCCTCAGGGCCTTCCAAAATCATAAAATATTTGTAAATAAGCTATTAAACACATTGTAAATTGTGCTGTTTCTTCTTATACTTGGGCAAAGCAGATATCTCTACATGCAACCAGGCAGACTGGACTGTTTATTTAAACATTACAAACTTCGGTTGGCGCCAAAAATATATTCCACATTCTCAGATCTGCTAGATGAGTGCTGTTGTAACCCAACAGCTTCATTCCCACAAACTATGCTTAAATGAAAACAATGGGAAGCTGATATAAAAAGGTCTGAACCATAGGCCTCAAACCAAAG
>NW_010269009.1:0-347 GCF_000690775.1 Eurypyga helias
ACCGGGCTCACCATATAGCAGGACATCTCTAAACAGGGCTTACCATAAAGCAGAGCACCTCTCTACAGGGCTCGTCGTATAGCAGGGCCTGTCTATACAGGCCTCACCCTATAGCATAGCACCTCTATACAGGGCTCACACAGTTGCAGGGCACCTCTACACAGGTCGCACCATATAGCACAGCACCTCTATACAGGACTTACCATATAACATAACACACCTATACAAGACTTACCATATAGCAGGGCACCTCTATATGGGGCTCACAGTATAGCAGGGCATCTCTATACGGGACTTACCATATAGCAGGGCACCTCTATACAGGGCTTACCGTATAGCAGGACACA
>NW_010269010.1:0-37142 GCF_000690775.1 Eurypyga helias
ACTCTTCCAGTTCTCTCCCTCATCCCTCTTGGGGGGGAATGAGCAAACAGATGTGTGGTGCTGAGGTTAAACCATGACAGTCCTTTTTGGCACCCAGTGTGAGATGCCAAGGGTTGAGATAATGATAGATCTTACCAAAGTCTGTTAAAACAATTTCATTATAAGGATTCATTATATTAGTTTAATACTTGCTGGCCATAATGTTGATTTTTTTGATCTCAGAGTTGAGCTTGCTCTCAGGGTTGTGTTATGTAACGTCTTACTTGCTGTGTATGTTCCCTGTTGTGCTGTTTATCATCTCTGGGGGCTGGATTAAGGTTATCATTTTACTGTCCTGTGTAACGCTGGTTTATGATATGATACAGTGACTGGTCATGAGACTAATCTGGTATTTGTACTCAGGATTTCTGTTAACTCTGTACTTTGGGATCCCAACATCTAACTGTATTAGAGGCCAAAGTGAGTCTAACTGGGAATATGTGGCGAATGCAACCCCTTGTGACTGACCCAGAGGCTCAGTGCATCCTTGGCATGTAAACCACCTCAGGAGAGAGGGTATTTTAAGGACTCAAAAGGGTACTGGTGGGCTTTTGGTTTAGCTGCCTTGGAGACGGAGGAAGAGAAACAGTTATCCACCTTGTCTGGTTCCTCCAAGGACGCTTCTGTTGTGGGGTTTCTGAGGACCAAAGAACAACAGGTATCGATGATCACCACGACGATGCACTGGCAACAGTATCACACCAGTGGCAATATCACACCAGCTGAGACTCCCTGATTCTGAGCCATAAGTTGATTTTTGAATGGAGAGCCAAGGAGTATTGAGCAAGATTCGCTCACCCTTTAACAGTCTCATATGGCCAGTGCAAAAGTCTAATGGAGAGATGAAAGTAACAGCAGACTATCATGGCCTGAATGAAATCAAGCTGTCACTGAGTGCTGCCATGCCAGACATGCTAGAACTTCAGTACAAACTGGAGTCAAAGGCAGCCAGGTGGTACGCCACAGCTGACATTGCTAATACCTTTTTCTCAATCCCTTTGGCAGCAGAGTGCAGACCACAGTTTGTTTTCACTTGAAGGAGCATCCAGTACACCTGGAACTGACTGCCCCAGGGTTAGAAATAGCCCTACCGTTTCCTGTGAACCGTTGCAGACCACACTGGAACAGAGTGCAGCACCAGGACACCTGCAGTACATTGATGGCATCATCATATGGGACAACACAGCAGATGAGATTTTTGAGAAGGAGAGAAGAATAATATAGATTCTTTTGAAAGCTGGTTTTGCTATAATGGAAAGTAAGATTAAGGGACCTACACAGGAAATCCAGTTTTTAGGAATAAAATGGCAAGATGGATGTAATCAGATCCCAATGGATGTAAACAATAAAATACCAGCTATGTCTCCACCAATGAGCAAAAAGGAAACACAAGCTTTCTGAGGCGTTTTGGGTTTCTGGCAGATGCATATTCCAAATTACAGTCTGATTGTAAGTCCCTTCCATCAAGGGACCCAGAAGAACAATTTCAAATGGGGCCCTGAGCAACGACAAGCCTTTGAACAGATCGAGCAGGAGATAGTACATTCCGTAGCCCTTGGACCAGTCCAGGTAGGGCCAGAGGTAAAGAATGTGCTGTATACCACAGCCAAGGAGAATGGCCCTACCTGGAGTCTCTGGCAGAAAGCACTAGCAGAGACTTGAAGTCGACACTTAGGGTTTTGGAGTAGAGGATACAGAGGATCCGAGGCCCGCTACACTCCAACTGAAAAAGAGATACTAGCAGCTTATAAAGGAGTTTGAGCTGTTTCAGAGGTGGTTGGAACTGAAGCACAGCTCCTCCTGGTACCTCGACTGGCAGTGCTGGGCTGGATGTTCAAAGGCAGAGTCTCTTCTACACATCATGCAGCTGATGCTACCTGGAGTAAATGGCTCACCCTGATTGCACAATGGGGTTGAAAGGAAATCCTGTTTACCCAGGAATTTTGGATGCGATCATGGACTGGCCAGGAGGCAAAGATTTCAGAATATCACCAGAAGAGAAGGTGGCTTGTGCTGAAGAGATCCTACTATATAACAAACTACAAGAAAATTAGAAGTAATATGCCCCATTCACTGATGGGTCCTACCATATTGTGGGAAGGCATCGGCGGTGGAAAGCTGCTGTATGGAGTCCCACACAACAAGTTGCAGAGACTGCTGAAGGACAAGGTGAATCCAGTCAGTTTGCAGAGGTGAAAGCCATCCAGCTGGCTTTGGACATTGCTGGGCAAAAGAAATGGCCAGCGCTTTATCTCTTTAATGATTCATGGATGGTGGCAAATGCTCTGTGAGGGTGATTACATCAATGAAGCAGCACAGTTGGCAGTGCAGAGGCTGCTGAATTACAGCAAGATACTGCTGCTTGGGAAGAGAACCTGGTTGTACATAAATGCTCAAGAGTTGGGCCACTGAAGAACATTGCAACAGCCAGCAGGTAGATCAGTCTGCTAGAATTAAAGTGACTCAGGTGGAACTGGACTGGTTATATACAGGTGAATTTTTTTTATTGCTTGGTGGCCCTGTGACACCACAGGCTGTCAAGGAAGAGATGCAACATATAGATAGGCTCACAATGAAGGGGTGCACTTGACCATGGACACTATTGCACAGGTTATCCATGAATGTGAAACGTGCACTGCAGCCAAAACAAAGTGATTAAAGTCTCTGGTATGGGGGACATGGCTGAAATAAAAATATTGGGAGACCTGGCAGAGTGATGATATCACACTCCCCCAAATCTCCTAAGACAGGTTCTATGTGCTCACAATAGTGGAAGCAACTACTGAGTGTCTGGAAACATCCTGTGCCCCATGCCACCATCCAGCATATTATCCTGGGTCTCGAAAGGCAAGTTGTATGGCAACATGGCACTCCAGAAAGAATTAAATCAGACAATGGGACTCATTTCCAAAACAACCTCACACACCTGGGCCAAAGGCCATGGCATTAAGTGGGTGTATCCTCTACACACCAGCCTCTGGGAAGGTTAAATGATGCAGTGGGCTGTTAAAGACCACCCTGAGAGCAATGGATGGTGGGAAGTTCAACTACTGAGATACACATTTAGCAAAAGCCACCTAGTTAGTCAACACCAGAGGACCTGCCAATTGGGCTGGCCCTGTCCAATCACAACTTACACATACTTAGAATCATAGAATCACAGAATGGTTTGGGTTGGAAGGGACCTTAAAGATCATCTAGTTCCACCCCCACTGCCATGGGCAGGGACACCTTCCACTAGACCAGGTCGCTCAAAGCCACATCCAGCCTGGCCTTGAAGACTTCCAGGGATGGGGCATCCCCAGCTTCTCTGGGCAACCTGTTCCAGTGCCTCACCACCCTCTCTGTAAAGAACTTCTTCTTGATATCTAATCTAAACCTCCCTGTTTTCAATTTGTACCCATTACCCCTTGTCCTATCACTACAGGCTCTTGTAAAAAGTCCTCTCCCAGTACCCTTGTAGGCCCCCTTCAGATACTGGAAAGCTGCAATGAGGTCTCCTCGGAGCCTCCTCTTCTCCAGGCTGAACAAGCCCAATTCTTGCAGCCTTTCATCATAGGAGAGGTGCTCCAGCCCTCTGATCATCTTCGTGGCCCTCCTCTGGACTCGCTCCAAGTGGTCAATATCCTTCTGATATTGGGGGTTCCACAGCTGGATGCAGTACTCCAGAAGGGGATAAAGTCCCTGTAGTGCACATAAAAAATATGCTGGGGAAGACAGTTTGGTTTATTCCTGCCTCAGGCAAAGGCAAACCCATCAATGGGACTGCTTTTGCTCAAGGGCCTGGGTGCACTTGGTGGGTAGGGCAAGAGGATGGGAAATTCCGATGTGTACCTCAAGGGGATTTGATTTTGGGTGAGAGTAGCCAATCATTTGAATTGTGTGATATTAATTGCTACATAATACTGTATATCATCTGTACTGTGGTTGCAATATGCCGTATCAATTGTAGAATAAATCACCCCAGATGAATGAAAAATAAATTTTGATGAAACTGAGCAAAGGGCAGTGATGATAAAACCAGACAAGTTGCATCAGTGATGGAACCAGAACTGGCTGCAGCATGCAACAATCCAACACCACCCACCATCTTTCCTGCCCTGAAGGACTGTTATGAGAGATGGAGCCCTAAGTCATGAACTAAATTAACTAAACTGACATTTTAGAGAGATGGCACATAGATTAAGGGAATGATATGTGTGTGTAAATATCAAAAGATAGGAAAGGTGGAGGTTGTTACTCCAGATTTATTGGAAGGTGTGGGACCTGGTCATGATGGTCACAGAATAAGGCTGGGAGTGAGTGAGCAGCTGTGTGGTGCTTAGTTGCTGTCTGAGGTTAAACCACAATACATATGTGAGCATATAAATATGTCAGCTTGTGCCTTTTGTCCTCGCTGCTTTCCTTCTGCTTCTTGCTCCTAAGAAGGTAAAATGAATTGCTTAATTTTTAAGCAATAATAAATATTTTATTTAAGTACCTTAAGCCTTTGATTTTAAGTTAGTATGAATCAACTAAACTAAATTATGAAATAATGTTTATACAATCATTTGTTGAAGTACTGTCCTTGTCTTTCACCTAGGTATTAAATTTTAGTGAGGCAACAAAAAATTTCGAACACCATATTGTTAAATAAAAATGTTGTATCCCAGTGCATTTTCCCCTTTTATGAAAGGTGGTGGTACCAAAACGTACCATGATTAACGCACACAAATATGCATTTGCTTCGATTCTGTCATGTTACTTTTGAGGTGTAGCAGTGTAATTTCCTAAACTGTTACAAGAACACTTAGAACTGTAAACTTCATTGAGAGTAACAAAAGCATTCTCTGACTAGCTCCTTCAAATGAATACCAAGCAAGGAGGGAGACAACTTCCTTTTATTATCAATTTTGCAGAAACCTTTGGGTTTTTTTTTCGTACTAAACAGATTATTAATTCTTTTAAGCAAAGCACCAGAGGAGGGATTCTTGAGCCTCTGCTCATCTTAAAAAGGTACTCTGCTCAAACTAGAAGGCATATGCTGGCTGAATGGAGCAAGTAAATTAATGTTAGATATGACAAAACTAGTAGGGGGGAATACAGACATATACAAATTTGAATTATAGCATTATAGATTCCTGAAGTTCTTCTGGTGTATTCATGTTTGTATTAGGTGCCCCCAGTGACCAAAGCAGTGGCACATCCTCTCCTTTATGTGACAGTGGTTTGCATCTGAACTACCATCCCAACAACACGGTAAGAACTTGTATTTCTTTGATGGAATTGCACACAGGAATAGTAATACTGTAATAGCTAAGTGGAAGTAACTAATAAAGGACAGCAACATAGCAGGAGTTCCAATTATCATTGGACTTCGGTAGTTCCGTAGGGGGTAAAAAGAGTTGCCAGATATTATGGCTGCAAATTAAACTATGACAAATTATACCAGCTGAGATTGTGCCTTGTTAGATGTGTTTGCTATTTTTATCTGGTCAACAGGGATTTTGCAGAAGGTTTTCTTCCACATTATTTCTGCAGCACAGGAGTTACAATTATTAAAATTAAAATATACCTATTTGAAGAAAAGTTATACAAATGAATGATAGATGACTTAATGCAGGTTAAATAATTAAAAAAAAAAATATAACTAACGCAACAGCATCAGAAGCAGACATCCCAACAGTCTAAATATGGATGCATGTGGAAAGGCTGTTGCGGCAGAGCAACATTTTTATTTTACTAGCCACTTCATTTCTAACTTCGCTTTTAGGATAAAAGCCATGCTTCAGTTTGTGAAACCTGTTTTTGCAGGTGTCAAAACAGATCTAATTTAGCTGTGGTTTCTATGTGAACTGATAATAATTTACTGAAACCACATCTTTCTCTCTCATTTTAAATAATATAAGCAGGAATCGTGACTCTGTACTTCACCCTAAATTAAATTTTGCTGCTGAAGACTAGGATCTGGTTCTTATCTTAGATGTCCCCTTGTAATAGGAATAGAATGCTTCATAAAACCAAATGAGATGTCTTCATGAATTCCTAAATTATGTACAACTCTTACGTGATGGTTCTTCCTTTTTCTCAGAATATTTTCTGAAATACATTGTAATTCATGGCCATAGTCTATTTTTTAATTTACAGCCTTGGTGATTTGCATGTAGGAGTCATCTGGCTCAGAATTTGGAGTAGACAGGACTTTTATCAACAACTAAAGAGTTTTTCAGGCTGAAGGTAGGGTTAACATTTCTGTTGCAGCCAGACCTTGGCCTGCAGTTTGCATCTAAACTTTTTGCTGTGTTTCAGCTTTTTCCTTAGGTTTAATCACAGGTGAAAAAAGGTTCCTGAAAGCACACAGAAAATGTTAAAAATTCAAGACAGTGTTCAAAGCAATGTCCTAGCTTAGTCTTCCTAGCCAATAATTTATTTATTTGGCTTAAATCTATGTAATATTTCACTAGAGGTTCAGTGTTTTAAATAAGTGAATCTACTTCTGAAAAGCCTCTGCTGTTCAGCTAAATAGTTGTTTAGCGTGATTTTTAATTTTATACACATAAAAGATATATGAACATATATGTAAAATGTTCAAGTTGGAAGAGCTTTATTATTCCATAGATCTGATAGAAAAATCACACTCTAGAAAAATACAAGGTGTACTTAATTTTTGTAATACCTGTTTTATGGAAGATACAGGTAAGAAAAATATTAATTCTGAGATGAAAAATTTTAAGTTATGCAGGATCAGCAGGTACAATTTTACTGATACAGTAGAGGTACTACCTACATTTCAGAGAGAATCATGCTCCTTCAGAAAAATGTCATCACCAGCACTGTTTGGTAAAGGATTTTATAAAGAAAGGAAGAGGTGTTGGATTTTAAAAAATAAATCTTGGTCATTTCGCTTTTTATAAGCATTTCTCATTCAAGTCTATATTCTGTAAATTACTGGTGAACTTAAGACTGTAGATATTTTAATACTCATTCTTTGTAGATAAGATCATAGACATGATAAAGTTTAATTTTCATATAAGTAATGTCCTGTGTAAATAGGTAAAATTAAAATATTCATCATAAGCATGGAGTTCTGACTAAAAAATGTTCATCACATGTGAAATCCCATTCACAATTATCAGGTTTTGAGATGATGTCTTTAGAATAGAAATGTATATGGGGCCACAGGGACCAACTGAATTATGGCTGTATAGTGAAGAATTTAGAGATCACCTTTATTCAGGGCACAGGTATAAAACTAGTAGCTGATGATATGATATGTGGTTAATATTCACTTCTATTCATGGTTAGTCATTTAAAAAAAGGACGCAAGCTGTTTTCCCTCAGTTTTTAGAATACTGTTCCTCACACTTTCCCTAAGTATATTGATGTTGAGGTTTATATAGAATTGTTTTATTTGTGAGAAAATGTTCAGAATCTCTCCAGTGCTAGCTAAAACTCATGCCAAACAATTTGGGAAAAGTACAACACAACAACAAATGAAATATAAAATCTTTGAAGTCTCTCTCTCTTCCAAATCTGCTGAGTACTTATAATGAAGCCCAAAACTGAGAAGGACCTTTTAATGTTTTTCAGGATACATTATCATGTTCCTCATGGCCAGCATCCCCAGGACTTAGGTGGGAAAAAAGGTGGTGTGATCTCCGATTAATTCCACTTCTTCATTCACGGTTTTCCCAGTACCTTCCAGGATCAGATTTGTCCAGGTAAAGAAGTTCAGAAAGTTGAAACTTCTTGATTGACAGATACTGCCCTTAGGGAGTTTCCTTGTTAAAGGAATGGCATTATTGGTTCCACTGCAGCTGTCAGAGGCATGAGATGCAGGAGCTTTCGGAAAGGTCTGTCTAGGTCCATGTCAGCCGTTACTCTGCTTTGATGTCAGCCAGGACCACCCATGTGTGGAAGACTTCTGATCTTCCCACTTGCACCTAGTTGTCAGCACATTTCTCAGTTTGAAACTGCACATAGGTCATCATATTTAATAACTGCTAATGCTTCTTTCTGCAAAAGCTTCATTCTAAGCTGCTTTTTATTATACCTTTGGTTTTTGTAATACACTGTGGCATTGAGCTCTGAGATGTAATTATGGTTTTATGTACTTCCTTTTGTTTTGTTAAGTCTCTCATCTGATAACTTCATTGGATGAAATAGTCTTGTTGTTCGGAAGCATCAAGGGCTGGCTGCCCCGCTGGGAATGTGGATCAAGAGCAGAGGGTGGCAGCGAGGTTGGATGAGGCAGTGTCCATGCAGACAAGGGACCTGTCCCACTGGCCGTGGTGAAGGATCAGAGCGGGCCTAGGGGTGGTCTTCAGAAGCGTCCGTCGCAGTGAGGTGGGGCTCAGGGCAGTCTGGGAAGTAAGACCACAGGTCAGGACTGAATCAGTGGGATACATGTCCAGGCACAGGCATAGCTTCAACCAAGTTCAGGTGAGGACCAAGAACAATAGCATGAGCTGATACGCAGTTCCCAAGTAAAGGGGTGGGGAGGGTGGCACTCAGGCTTTTTCACAGCAGCCTGATCCCACATCCAATAGCCACGCCATGGCAGAGCTGGCTTCAACCACAGGCAGGCGGGCACCCAGGAGAGGCAAGAGACTGGACTCTGGGCCCTCACCCTTGTATCAAGGGAAATGCTAAATAAGCATTCTTAATTGATGTTTCAGATGACTGTCTTCTGTTTTCCAGTTTGAAGGATCCCTATTATCATCTCCTTTTAGGGAAACCCTTCCATAGCTCTGATTATCCTGGTTTTTCTCTCTGTTTCTTTTGTAATTCTAATATATCTTCTATGAGACGAGGTGATCAGGACTGCAGATAGGATCCGTCTTGATTTAGACATAATGATGTTTTCAACTTTTTTCTCTGTTCTTGTCTAATACTTTGTAATAACCTTTTGACTGTCACTGAGCACTATGGTGATGGTTTTCAAAGAGTTGTTTGTAGTAACTCTTGCATTTCTTTCCTCAGTGTTTCCTCAATGTTTATATCTACAGTAACATTCTCTGTTGCTTACGTATAGATAAGGAGGTTTTTTTCCCATATATGTTACTTTGCATTTATTAACATTGAAATTCATTGCCATTTTGTCTCCCAATCACTGGGGAAGCTGTCCAAATCTCATAATCAGGTTTAAATTTATTTCATCATATGGACCTACAACTTGTCACTGTTTAACTTAATATTATCCTAGTAAATCAGAAGAAATCAGAAAAGAGGACAAGAATATTCTGGAATGATGACTGTTTTTCAGATGTTATGAATTTAAATAGAAAATAGCTAAAAAATGTAACAAGTATGATCTTATTTTTATACTATGCCTTGTTAAAAGGTTTAAATACTTAGGTATTCTGTGGATTAATTTATCATCTGTATATATAAGAATGATGTTCTAGCACCAACATATTCTCTGAGTTCCAGCATGTCAGTCATTAACTTGAGGACAACTTTCTACAGTTACAGAGCCTGTTTCTCTGTTACTACTTCTTCTAACCCATCAGAAATATTAACTTCCAAAATAAGCACAAAGGGCTTCTGTAAGGCTGGGAGGCCCTACTAACTGAAAGAAACTCTGGCTTTCCCATGTAGTTTTCTTGTCTCCCAGCTTAGATGTGTGACTCAAGGAAGAATAGTGTTTTCTGCTTTGCCCTGATGGCTCATCAGTCAGTGGTTTAAAATTTCCCAGTCTTCCATTCAAACACATGTAAAATTACCTCAAGAGTACAGAAAAGCTTCACTAATATTTCTTGAAAGACTGTTTTTTGAAAATACCTGCTGAGTATCTCTGTTATGCTTTTACCCCCCCAGTGTTTCTATGAGTCCTATAGTCAAGTGATACCATCTGCCCCCATAGTTGGGTTTATGATCCCACCCAGAAACTTCACTCTGGAGTGAAGAATCCACTCTGGAGTGGATTTTATTGTTTCTTACCACAGCCTGCTTCCTTCTCACTGATTCTCAGTAAACATTTGAAAGTTGCACACATGCCTCCCGCGGTCTCAGTTAATTTTAAGGGCTGTTTTTTCTTAGGAGTACACTACCTAGGCCTGCCAGCCTTTTTCCTATTCACAGAGCTGAAATTAAAGCAGGTTAGGCAATAGTTGTTTCACTACTACCTAATTGTGAAGCTAAAAACAGCCTGCAGCTTTTAACTAGTAATAGCAAAATCATATTTACTTGACTGCATGATGCTTGTTCTATTGAGGAACAATGGCTAGCCCAGGGGATCAAGGTGTAAATCAAAGGCTACAACAGCTTACTGGCTCAACTGAAAGGGAACAGGATATAGTCACCACAGATGCAGGAAGTTTTTATATTAAATTCTCCGCATATCTTCAGATCAATGGAAATAATTAAGAGCATGAAGCATAAAGGGCCCAAAATCTTAATAGTCAGATCTGAGTTCTGATGTGCTGTATAGTTGAGGTGAGATTCTGAATTGACCAGAAATACTTACATGGAAAATTAAGACATATTCAACTATTCACAGGTCTTGAATTTTAAAATTCAGTCTTCTGTATCACTAAAACACAAGCTCCAAGTGCACATTGTAGAACTTGTACATTCCAGAGAAAGATTTTTAGGTAGTAATTTCCAAAAAATAAATTTAAAAGTGTATTCATAGAAAACAAAAGACCTGAATTCATATTCAAACCTTGACTAACTACTCTGATAATTTTCTCCTTGTGTCTATGCTGTGTCTATGTTGCTAACAAAATGGTTTATAAGAGTCTTTTAAATTAGTGTAAATATTTTAAAACATGAATCACTCAAAATTTGTTACAAGAGGAAAAATTTTTAAGACAGTGCTATAAAGAGCAACATTAAGGAAAGGGTAGTGATAATAATATAAGAAAGAAACATTAAATGGAATTTGATTAATTAAGGTTTCTGTAGTTAATATTTACAGGGCTGTTTTCACTATATAAAGCCTAATAACTTTTTGTTTCAGAGTTTGAAAAGGCTGGCACAGAAATACATCATATCGTTATCACAGACACTATTACGCCTCATAACTGTATTCTAGCTTTTCTAAAGGGGTGCTTGAGACACATGAATTCCAGAGCGTATCTGTATAAAGTTCCACAGGACATTCAAGTTAAGCTTGGGAAGCTTAGCCATTTCAAATATTTTTGCTTGAGTTCCAGAGGCCCAGAACCTGAGATGTGTAGTTGAATAAGAATTCACATGATATTCAAAAGAACAATAAAATCTAAGTCTTTTGCTGTATTATAAAGTGATTAGTCTACTGTTTGTTCTATTGAATATAAAACACATTTAATATGTTATTTTTTCAGTTTTGTGTGGTGGTATGTACTTTGGCTGGTAGACTAATTCAAGAAAATACTATTACGATAATCTACTGCTCAGACACATTCAGAAGTAATTTATTGGTAGCCATGCATCTTATAGTCTATGCTTGTTGATACTTGGGCAAGAACATTCTGGATGGATGGTTTTGTATGTGCACAGACCAAATAACTAGGAACAGTAGGAACAGTCTAATGCCCCGAATAGATCAGATTCATTGTGTTTGTAGTGTAAGGCAGATTAACGTATCAGAATTGGATCGGGAACATGCTGAGTTTTCTTTGCTTGTGCAGGTTCGTGTCACACATTCATAGATTTGTTGGATTTGGTTTGCAATAGGCTGAGTAGAAAGAAGGGGAGTCCTGAAAATAATGGTATTTTTCTTGAAAGAGGTAATCAATAAATTTCTCTGAGCATCATGCTATGCTTTTTATGTAAGGACTTATTCAGAATTTTAGTTTGGAAGAATTTACTATTTATATGTGTAGCCATTTAAAATAAAGGATATAGTAAACAGCTATATTATTCTCCTTACATATATCTTCCTCAAAATCTTTACCTGAATTATTGTGAAAATGTGTTGTTGTAAAAAGCAACTCTCAGTTTGTACCTCACGATTTTAAGGAAAAATCATGACTCGTGAAAAGGCCATTAAATTAAGTTAGCTGATAGATTTAGATAAACTACTGGTTTCTGCATGATCATGTTAGGACATATAAGACTTATGCTTCTGTAAGAACTATTTCTCATGATGGGACTCTTAAAGCAAAGACATGGGTCTAATTAATTTTTAATGTTTCTACTGATTGGAGGAAAAGCCTGTATATGACATGGATGCAGCAAAGACCTTTATGGTAGAGAGAGATATTAGGTCTACATTCTGTAGAACTAGAACATAATTTCAAGAGGTTAAAGAAAATGCTCTGCAGAATTGATATCTCTCTTGAGATATCAGAAACTGTCATCAGTGACAGTTTCACGTGAAGATAACACTCACTTTGTCTGAGCCATTCTCGAGGAATCTGAATGGCATACTTAATTTTAAACCATGAATTGATCATTAACAGATGGGTTTGTAGCAGAATGTCAGCAGTGGAACTTGGTTTTCTCTGTATATCTAGTAATCTCTTACTCTGGGATATGGATTAATATTGAGGTGTTTGGGTTTGGAAGCCAGAGACCTGTGAACCTTCCAAAGGCTGTTAGCCAAGAAGGCTATTTACCAATGAAATTAGGTTTGCTACTGCTTTAGCATCTGAAAGCTTTCTCTTGTTCTGCTCTATAGAACAGGCAGCTCAGCACTCTGCTGTGGAAAATCAGTCTATAATGCGTGACAGATTATTATGCAGGTGTCCACATTGGTGCTGGGATAGACATATCCAGGTGGCCGTGGCTTTTGTCATTGCATGTCTCTTGTCATTCTGCTGTATTTTGCTAATGATCCTGTATTCAGAAATGCAATTGGAGAAGTCATTAATGCTACCTGATTGATTTTGAACTCTCCAGCCTTTCTATCAGTACTTTAGCAGCCAGCAAGGGATATCCACACAGGAATCTTACTGTATTTGAACACTGTATTAGAAAAATGAAATAGAAGTTGTTGAAAAGAAAGGTACTGTGTTGAACTGAATTTCTCAAATGATTGCCTACGTTGTCCAGTGAACACTTTCCTTCTTTGTGACCTGCAGTATTAAAGTATTAACTCTTCGTTATGCATCAGCTATTTCACTTGTTTAGCTCCTGAAGTCACACAGTGTTGGAGCTAGTCTGTGGAATTCTTTTTATAGCTTTCTGGAAACTTAATATAGTCTGAGTTGACCTTTCAGCACGATCTTTTTAATATGTCAGTTATTTATAAAACAGGAAAACCAGCAATTTGTCAGTGTTCCGTGGCTGACCTTCGTTGTAGTTGAAAGAAAAGCATTTCTGCAAGTATTGTTAAGATGATATGCTAGAACAGATGAAATTTTCTTCTGACCTGATCTGTTATGACATGTCCATAGGCAAAATGCGTTCCAAGTAATTGCTGTGGATGGGGTTTGCAGTGGAATAATTCAGTGTCTCTCTGCTGAAGAGTGTATTGACTGGCTACAAGCAATAGCAAGTAACATTTCCAACCTTACAAAGCACAATGTAAGTATGGATCCAAGTAAGCCAGAAGGTTTCCTGATCATATTTGATTATAACTGTCATAAAAGCCTAATGGGTTCACACACAGAATTATCTGCATATAAACAACGCTTGAGGCTCTCGGAGAGAAGTCAACTCAAGTTTGTCATCAAATCAGACTTTGTGAGAAATCATTGAATGGGAAAATATTCTCCCTGCAGTCATAGAGTTCACTTCATTGCTATCAGAGTTACTCGCTTCTTAGCAGCACCAGCTAGCTTTAGAAACAAAGACCAGACACACAGAAGGAAGTCAGGTGTGATGGGTAAGCACATATAAAATTTTAAAAATTCTATACTTTCTTGATAGTTTGAGAAATACATCTATAGAAAGACTTGTATAATCATATCTGAATTAGGTATTAGGTCTGTTCAGGTATCATTTAACACAAAAAGAACATCAAGATACTTCTGTGATACAGATACAAATGTTTATTATCAGCAAAGATGAAATGCATTTATGCTTCATGAACTATACCTTTATGACCTGATCTTGTAGGATAAACAACTCCTTGTATTGAAGCAAGAATAAATGTTATGCAAAAGTTTTGCCAAACTACTAGTAAGTTTGATTGAAAGGTCTCCTGGACCTGGCTAGGGTGTATTTTGCATTTGATAGATGGCATGTAGTTTTTCCTGTAGAAGTCTATATGATACCTTTCCTAGTTTTCCTCAAAAAGTACAGAACACGTGGGTAATTCCATTATTTTGAATTGGGTTGTTACAAGGAAGGCCTTGACGAGTTAATTTATATTCTCTCAGATTTCCTTAAGTCTGCTTTAGCCTCCCAAACCGCCCTCTGAATTTGCTTTTGTTTCAAATACAGGCAGAACATTGAAGGAAGTTTTATGTCTTGGAGATTTATGTTCAAGATGCCAAACTATGTTCCATCTGGCAGCAATATGTAAAAGTCATTGTGTAATAAAAACGTGACAGACGTGAATTCATCTGCAAGCTTCCACACAGTACACGCCACCTTTATGGCTATTAATCCATCCTTACAATGCTGTTGCTGTAGAGAACCTTTCTTGTCTCGCTAGGTATCCTGACAAATGAGGGTGCTGATTTTTTTCTCGTCATCTTTAGTTGAGACTATTAATGATTCTTGCTACTTTAAGTGGTTTATTTGTTTACTTATAACGATAGGTAGATGTGCCTAAATTTTATCTAATAATTTATGTGGCTGTGATGATACTATAATTATGGTTGCTTACTGTAACTTGAATTTTGTAATGCACCGTTTTTATGTGATATGTTTTGGTGTTTCAAAAATAACTACCGTTTATAATTCTACACTGCTTTCCATACAGTACAGAAACCATGTATCTGACATTTTAAAAGAGGGAAATAGTAAATTATACAACTATTATGCCAATAGTGTATTTACTTTATCCCAAAGATGTCCTGTAAAGTAACAGTGAGAGTTACGAAAGTTATCCATTAACCTATTTTTAGGACTGTCCTAAAAATATATATAGCCCATATGAATTTATGGGAACCAATGAGACTGCCTTTTCTGTAATATAGGTTTCTTTTAAATTGTCAGTTGCCAGAAAGTATTAGTTATTTGACAGCATATGTGATAAGTGAATATAAGAAACATTAGAAACACAGAGGGGAAAAAAAACCCAAGCTTTTGTTTGGAACAATGATTAGATGTGATTAGCAGTCCCTCTATTTTATTTCTTTACAAGAGGATTATTGACACATGCATACTGTAGATGTTAGCATTTTTCCTCTGACAGGCATTTATTGGCAGTCATACTCCCTTACTGTGGCATCCAGTACCAAAGAAGCAAAGAGAGTATAGGAGTTTATTTGAACTTTTGGACCAATTGACTGATTTTTAGTTTAACTTATTTCAATCTAGGGGTCATGGAAGAATAATTTGTTTCATTTAAATACCAAGTAGCTCATAGAAATGTTAACCTACATACTGTCTGTCACACCTACATTTTTAAAAAGAAGGAAGCAGGTGAAAACAAAGACTATAAAAACCAAGTTGTTTCTGAAAGCATTTCCTTTACCAGTGTATCCAATTTGGACTATGTAGATTTGGGTGGGATTTATCTTTACTAACTTTAGATGTCTTAAAGCAGAATGTTGGAAGAGTGATACACATGATTTACTTTCAACATCTATTTTATGATGAGGTTAATTCTCTCAGGATATGTCTGTCTTTCCTTTGACTACTAAGAGACCCCAGGGTGGTGAGTTCAGACTTCAATACCTCAGGAGATATGTATATCCTGTCACTGGTGTCTTTGAGAGGCCAGAGAGATTTTTTTTTCTGAATAAATCTGCAAAAAAAAATGCCTGGATATTTTGACAAAAAACATACTAGTCACAACCAGAAAGTCTGAATTATTTTACTTTTTCACAGACAAACTGACTGAAAAAAATTATCAGATGGTTCAAACCCCACATATGTTTGTGGGAAAAACATGGCTTTCTCTCCCTGTGTTCCCCTGTGTATCTTAGAGTTGAGAAACATGAGTCCCTGGCTCTAAATTCTCCTCTTTGAGTCTATAGTTCAATTATTTTTTTTATAAGGATGATGTCAGAATCTCTTCTGTCACGATCTAATGTGTCCACATCTGACACAAAGGCGGTGTGGCTCAATTGCCAAATCAACTTGTAGCCAGTACCTACCAAAGAGCAAGAAGGTAACAAAAAGGCAAGAATAGAAACAAACCCAAAATGTCTTGATGTCATCATCATCTTTGAAAGGCGGGGTTGCTAACTGAATATACGTAACGGAGGTTGGAAGATGGTGTCTGCAGGCAAACACAGTTTTCCTAAAGTGGTTAGGCTATCAATCATTGTACAGTGTGAGATAAAACTTGTATTATTATGCAACAAGATAGTTACAGTTTTAATGCAGAGATATAGAAAATTATATTCTGAATATTACAGAAGAGATTAAAAAAAATATCAGTATGCTGACTGATCTACTTGCCTTCATTTCAAATTTTCATCAGAAGACAGCCTTCAGGTATGCAGTCTTTTTCTTGTATTCAGTAAATTAGAACTAGTGTCCTCAAATGTTTGTAGAATTCTGAGAGCGATACCACTAACTTTCATTTCATTTATCTTCCCAGAAACCGTGGAAAGATTACATATGAGATGGAATACATTGCTTTAAGATTACAAAACATCGATTGGTTTATATATTGGTACGCAGCCAAAAGGCACACTATAGAAATGCATTGTTCAAAGTAATTTAATATCACCCTGTAATTGATGTGATGAATACATAAATAATGTTCATTTCTGTACATGTGTTTCTCTCCAACTTGAGTCACTTGAGTTGCATCTGTGTTAAAAATCTATCAGTTTTAGCAATAGTGTCAAAAATGAAAGTGTTTATATTAAACCCAAAGTCTAGTCTAAGCGATTCTGAAACTGAAGTTCATATGCTGAAAATTGAATATGTTAAATTGAACCTAAACTCGGGAACTCTAATTCCTTTATAAATTTGAGATAGAAAAGGGTTTTACATTTTTATTGTCAGTTTGGATGGCAGACCAAAGATGATTACAAAGAGAACAAGCTGCTACTTCTACCTTTTCTTACTCATGCTCCAAGTAGGAATTTTCAGTTCTGCTGTTCCAATTCAGCTGTGAAGTACTGGCCTTCCCTTGAACTTTTAAGCTGTATTAATTTCTGTGTTAATTAATACTGATTTCTATTCTCTACCATTTATTTGGTTAAAGAATTTGATGATGACAGTATCCAATACGTCATGTAACTTTTAGGAAAACTATACTCTGGATGAATCTAAGAAAATAATCCAAAATTGTGTGGTCTGTAAAGATCTACCTGTTGCAAATACATCTTTAATTGGTCCAATTTTCAAGGAACTCAAAGGTAAAATTGGTTTTAGCAGGGATGAGATTTTAACCAAGGTTTTATTCAAACTTTGTTCAACTGAAAACTATTTTGTTCAACTGAAAAAAAAAAAGGGACAATAAGAAATAGAAGCTTTAGGTCTTTGTAACAAAAGGATACTTAAAAAATATGGTTATCGTCTTCTAGAATATAGCTTAATAGAGTCCTTGGGGATTTATCCTCCCTACTCAGTATTTGTCAGTCTTGCTCATGGCTTTCTCTGTGGCAGATTTTTATATAGTGAATGCAGTGATACTTCTTCTCCCTTTCCTCTTCCATAATTTCCTTGGGAAACACTGCAGCAATTGCATATTTATGCTGTTTACCTTGAAGCAAGCACTTGACAGAGAAGAAACATCAACTACATCAGAGAGGAATGACAGGCAGCTGTGGTAACGTTGCCTAGCAGGAGGTGACAAAAAGTTAGTTTTAAATTTATCTTGAGAAGGCACATAAGATCCTTCAAGACTTAGTTAACAGTAACTTTGCGTTGTTCCATCATCGTGTGTTTTCTGGGTACAATTACATGTATCTGTGAAACTAATGAGGCACACGTATGTCGATCATGGCAGTAGCATGAAAGCAGTAGGATTAAGAGGTCTACAAGCTGGGTATGAGTTTAGCACAATGTATGTGTTTTCCTGAACTTAAGCCTTTATTTTGAAAAGTGTTCAGAAGTGCAACTGAAATCATGGCTTTAGTTACGTGCTTAAAATATACTGCCTAGTGCAAGAAACTGCTACTAACAAGACAAATATATTTATCCTGTGAAAGGAGAACAATAATACTTTATCTTTACAATGCTAGAGTTTAGGTAGTTATTTAGGTATTCTGAAAGTCACTTAGATCGTAAATCTTTTAGGTTGGAAAAGACCTTTAAGATCAAGTCCAACCATTAACCTCACACTGTGAAGTCCAACACTAAACCATGTCCTTAATTGCTTCGTCTGAACATCTTTTAAATACCTCCAGGAATGGTGATTCAAACACCTCCCTGGGCAGCCTTTCACAATGCCTGACAACACTTTCAGGGAAGAAATTTTCCTGATGTCCAACCTAAACCTCCTCTGGTGCAACTTGAGGTCATTTGCTGTTGTCCTGTTGCTTGTTACTTGGGAGAAGAGACCAACCCCCACCTCTCTGCAACCTCCTTTCAGGTAGCTGTAGAGGGCAATAAGGTGTCCACTGAGCCTCCTC
Organism: Eurypyga helias; assembly: GCF_000690775.1. NCBI lineage: Eukaryota > Metazoa > Chordata > Aves > Eurypygiformes > Eurypygidae > Eurypyga > Eurypyga helias. The sequence continues at coordinate 18,597 of NW_010269010.1, forward strand.
TTCTCTAGGTTAAACAACCCCAGTCCCCTCAGCCACTTCTCACAGGACTTGTGCTCCAGACCCTTCCCCAGCTCCGTTGCCCTTCTCTGGACACGCTCCAGCTCCTCAGTGTCCTTCTTGCAGTGAGAGGCCCAAAACTGAACATAGGATTTGAGGTGCGGCCTCACCAGTGCCCAGTACAGGGGGAAAATCCCTTCCCTAGGCCCTGCTGGCCACACTGTTCCTGATAAACACTAGGTAGAGGGAGAGGTAAAAAGTACAAAACAGGACAAATAAAAACTAATTAGAATGATATGTTCTGTTCCACTTGTGCAAAGAATAAAATATCACAAGACTACATACAGTGTTTATAAAGTTACTGAAATAAATTGGTAGTAGATTTCTCATTTTGCTGGTGTATGCTACCATTAGTAAGAACTTACTGTAGAATGATAAATCACATGAATAAATCGATGTTACTCATGAACAGATTTCACATTTCAATTTTTTAGTTGAAATACCATGGCAGACCATCAGGATGTTCTGATGTCAGTCATTTTGGTTTTTTCAGGGGTTTTATGCTGTTAGATGCTCTGTGAATTATGTATTAAAATAACATTTAACTTTTGTTTGGTTACTAAGCTACGCATATTTGGAGCAAATCCGAAATGGCATATTCTGTATTAGTGCAAAAGACAAATACTGTTTATAATTTAGAAGTTGAAAACTTTGTCAAATGAAGACCAAAAGAACAGAAGATTATAGGAAGTCATATTTATATTACCAATACGATAAGTTTTACAGTCATGACTTACTTTTCTCAAGACAGAACTACTCAGATCAGTTGGGCGTTATCAAACAAATACAGGCTCAACTGATTTTTAAGCACTGTTAGGCATTCAGGTGTTTACAGAATTCTTTGTTCTGCATCCCATTCTAGACTTTGTAAAGGGAATCTAATACCTCTATTGGTAGTAATTCCAGTACTGATATTTAAGTCTTTGTTAGAAGATTTTAAACCCAGAAATGGATACGTTTGTGACATATCACTACCATTTTTTCCCATATACTTCTCCCTTAAGGCACATAGATCTAGGTGAATAAATCTAGTCAGTGTATTATTAAAATTACATCAGTCAAAGCTCTCCTATTTTTGCCTCCCTTTTTTAACATGGGATGTTACCAGCCTGACATTTAACACCACAGCTGTCTCTATGTCACTTTTTTCAAGTGTTACATATGACCTTGTCTTATATTTACATACATTTTGGGCAGTTTGCTGCATGTCTTATTTTACTAGCCTGTTTCTGTATCTTGTTGACTGAAGAATTGTGAGATATTTTATAACTGCTTGGTTGTACCGATTTAGCTGAAAAGCAAAGTTAAGTCTTGCCAGACATTATTGCTGTTGCTCTGGTGTGTTTCATCTGCACTTTCATAATACACCTGAGTTTAAAGGAAAATGTCTAGCATGTGGCAGGTTAGGAAAACAGTGTAAGAACAGGATATTTCTTTGAGAAATATTTCTTCCAGAACAGTCACCTTATCCAAGAAACTGGTAGCAAGAAGCTTCTCTCTTTGTAGTTGAAATATTTGTTATGACACATTCTGATTATGATATCAGCACTCATCATTAAGACATGCAGTCTTGATTTGAAATACACATTGTAAACTTCAATTAGTCATGGTAGCTTTTCAAATGAAGTAACACTGCTTTTCTATACCAAGCTTGTCCCAAATGTATTAAGACTGGTTTTTAATGATATCTTTCCAGTTCTGCGGTGAATAGTATCACAAGTCTTGCTGCGGTCAATAACATCTAATAAAAAGATTACCATCTGTATTACTATAAAGTACCATTCTACAGCCCTAAAATACAATGTAAGAGAAACAATGTTCTTGCAGACAATAAAATCAAAAGCCTTTCTTTTTGAATGCACTTCAAACAGAAGAGCCATAATTTACCTGTTAAATATAAGCCTTAAAGAAAGTCACATTATTGAAGAGATAGTGTTTTTCAAATTTCATATATGATGCTGTCACAGAGCAAAGAATCCCTGCACTTTATCTGATTCATCCAATTTTTGTATAGAGTCAAATTAATTTGTAGCCTGGCATAGCAATAAAACGTCAGAATATTCAATACAGTCTTTAATCTATGTAGGATTAAAATTAAGCTCTGAGACTCTCTTTTCTTTATTCATTCCATCATTATTGAAGGCTTAAGCTGACACACTACAATAAAGACTATAATCTGTTTGGTTATGAGCACTTTGGAGGGATGTTATACTTAACTCTCAACATCCAACCCTGGTGAAGGGTACCATGGAAGCTGTAATTAAGAAGAAAAAAAACCCTATCTCTTCATTAAATTAAAGTGGGAATGAAATGATGACAACAATGAAGGAAGTAGAAGCAGTCTGACTGGGAATACAGGTAAGCCTCTTGGGTTTTTGCAGAGAGGTAGCACATGGAAAAATAAAGTACTCATTATAAGTTGCCCTTTCCTGCCAAAATGCCAAGCTGCCCTTTCACTAGCAGTTGGAAACTCCCAGCCACCTTAGCCTAGTTTTTGTTGTGCAGTAAACTGTTCAATATTCCACAATTGGTTTATTTTAAGCAAGAGCATGGTGAAAGTGGCTGTTGAATCACAGAACAGCAGCTGGGAACTGGGAGGCTAGGCACTAATAACCTGTCTTTTTGTATCACTCCTTTTTGCTGTCTTAAACAAAAATAAAAGCAAACATGAATATCACTATTTGTATTTTAAATCAAGGTTAGCTTGTTGTCACATCCCTTTCCTCTTACTTTCAAAATCTGTTTCTAAAAGGTGGCTGCATCAAAAGTTTTGCCTGTCTTCCACAACCAATTTAAGATAAATAAATAAGAAAATAGATTTAAATGCACTCAAAAAGCCATAAACCACCTCAGGGAATACGTTATTAATAGGCTAATGGGTTGAAAAAACTTCCTCCATTTGCTTGTCTTGCTCCATGAAGTGCCGTACACATCCAGCGTATTCAGGTGGTACACCGCTTAATATTCACCTGAGGAAGAGAACAGCCTCGGAGGAAGAGGTAGAGGGCTGGGGGAATAGATGGGAATTTCAGTCATTCCAGGGGAGTTTAAAGAGGTTGCTTCAAACAAGCCCAGCTGATGGGGAAACAGGCAAAACAACAAATGACCAAAAGGCAGAATGTGCTGCAGAGGAAATGGGTCCCACAGCCTTTGGACTGGCCGTTTCTCTGCTAACAAAGGTGTAACAAAACTCTGTGACATGTTTATTATCTCCTAAAATAGTGGCATTTGTGGGGAAAGTCTGAAATCATAGGCATGCTGATCGCCTGTGTGGGCATCAACGTGATTGCAGGGCTGTTTGGGGGTTTTTATCACCAGTTTGTTTATTTCAGAAAATGAGGTAATTACATACAAAACTTATCTCAAAGACTATCATTGAGGTCGTGAAGTCAAGCTTGAAAAATTGAGAATGAAGCACCTTGTTTCTTTCTCATTTCCCAGTGCATGGTACTCTGTGACTTACTGCACTGAAAAATTATTAATTTCCTTTAGGGATCTTTATTTTTTTGAGCTGTTTGTAATAACCATATAAGAGATTTCTTTACTTTCTTTTTTAGCTGTTTCTTTTCTTTTCCTTTTTCTTTTTCTTTTTTGACAGGCTGAAAAAAGGTATGTTACTAATTGTACAAATAAGGAACTGTAGTAAAGTGAAACAAATCAAAATTTTCTTTACTTACAGAATCACTTGAGACAACTTTTGGTCTTTAATAATCATTACTTAGAGAGTAACATAAAGCACAGCTCCCAGTGACTTCTTTGCAATTGCCTGATTTTTCCACCCTTTCCAATAGTGTTTCAGGTTAGGAAACCTGTAAAGGTTATTGTTTGTGAGTGAAAATATTTATTTTAAACAGTTTTCTTGAATTATTTAAGAACTTGTTGGCAAAAAGTGGATTAAAAATTAATTTTCTGGGGCATGTATCTGCCTTAAACGTGAGGGGCTATTTGCTTTTCTGTATTTGTCCTGATTCTTCAGTACAAATAACTTTGGACTTTGTGAATAAGTCAAACGGAGGTCCCCCCAAAGATGCAGTGTTTTTCATACAATCCCTAATTTCATCAGGGTCATATCACTCTGGGGAAAGAACAGTATAAATTTATAGAATTGTACCCTGTCATTAAGGGTAAGGGAAAAAATAACTAAACTGCTTTAATGGTATGTGTGTGTGTTTGTATGTACATATACATACAAATAGGTACACAGAGAGTAAGATTTTAAAAGTGTTAAAATGCAACTGCAGAAGAGCTTAATTCATGTTCATCCTCACACTTACTTTTAGCTAAATTAGCAGAAAGTTGATATAAGGTCAATGCAGATACACAGTTCAGCTCTTTAACATAAATTCCAATTTTATTCATGAGGCTAATTTTTGAGTGTAGTTTTGTCACAAGACAAACTTTATTTCCATTTCAAATTACTGGTGAATATTGTAGTACTCTTGCAGTGTGATGCATTGAAACCACATAGAAGATCAGTAAAAAGTATTTTTGTAGCCCATTGTGTTAATAATACACTGACCATTTAAGTAACAGGATAAAGTTACTTTTCTTAAAATCAAATTATTCAGAGATTGATTAGAATATGTGCAGCTAATCTATGTAGAGGTGATTTATTCTCATTCTTCATAGGTTTCGTGTTTGTAGAGACATGAAGTCTTAATAAAAAAGCAGAATAAAATAGTATGTGTCCGGATTCCAAAAATGTTTATAGGTCTACCTGTGCATGATCACACAAACTTACAGCAGTTTTCTCCACAGAAGAATCTGTTACCTGCCTAGCAGAAAATACTGTTTTCATTCGGTTTATTTCCTAAGGTAATCTTCTAAGGCAATAAAAGAAATGAAAAACTTCCTATGGTGTTTCAACATGCTGTGTATTCTCACATAATTTAGCTGATTTAACATTGTCAGAAGAGTTTTAGCAGTTCTTCTTTTCTGGTATCTGATATCCAAGGAACTGAACTTCTCTTTTCATAGCCACTTTTCTTGTGAAAACAAAGTAATTCAATCTTATTTAGCTAAATCTAGTGATCTCACAGAAATGTTAGGTGTTTGTCCCTAAGAAGGCAAGATCCTCTCCACCCAAACTCCCAACATAGTCAATGGATAGAAGAAAACGTCTTTAAGGCTTGAAGAAAGTGAACCAGTCCTTCTAACATAAGCACTTACTTCTATCCCATTAACAATATAAAGAATGCAGATGTCTCCAGAGGGTAATTCAATCTCCTTGAATTAAGTACCTACCTCTCCCACTTCTAATAGGAAATGGCAAGAGGATACTTAAGCATAATAGCCTACAGATAGGAAGAGTCACCCTGACATGAGAGACAGGAGCTCTCCGTGCTGCTCAGCCTGCAGTCCTAGTGCCATCTGTCTCACCTCTGGCCAAAAGATATCCAGAGACAGAGCGGGGCTGAGGCTGTCTGCTCCCCCTTCCACAGACTTTGCTGTTCATTGAGTCACATATAAAATTCATGCCAGTAGGCAGTACTCTCATCCAGGCTATCCGGTAGGATTCATCCAGGAAGAGTATTGTTCAAGTGCAGCAGGTGTGCACTTACCTCCTGCAGCTCGAGTACTGGTTGTCCCATATCTTGGGTGGGTAGCTTGGTGTTACCTACTATCACCAAACTGGACACAGAACTCCTGGCATCCATTGTATTGCTTTATTGTTCTCTTCAGAAAGAAGAAATATTCCTTTTCTCATACATGCATTATGGGAGAGAGAAATTGAGGGTTCCCATTCATGGAATAGGAGGGAGGTAGTTAAAGCGTGGGACCAACATGACTGAATAATCTAAACTCTCTCTCTAGAAGGGAGAATAAATGAAAAGTTTAGTCCTGCAAACTTTCAGTAAGGTTGATTTTATTGAAAAATGTTCATGGAATTGTAGATATCATTTTAATTAGGACCACTCATGGAGAAGGGTACTGACATTCAGACACCTGTTTTACTGTTTCAGATTCCATTTTTGTCATATGAATATTGTGACTTTCATGAAGTATTCTGAGGTGTCGCAAGATTTTCCTCCTTGTGAGTTTTCCTGAGATACTCCAGATGTCTGCAAAGAAACTCTTGATTTTTGTTATTCTAAGAGGACTCATGAAAATGCAAATATGAAGCAAATTATGAAGGATATTAGCTTTAGAATTATTAAATGTTATACAAGTGAGCAATGACGACATAGATGTTTGGGCTTTAAGCAGTGAGCAATGTCATTCAACTCTACAAACTTCTGCATGATGCATTTGTTAGAGGGAGTGAAGATTTTATTTTTACCACTTGTTTTGTTCTTTGTCAGGCAGGAAAACACAGGCTACTCATAAACTTATATTTTAATAGTGTGTGCATTCTGTTTAAATGTTTGCCTCATTTTGTAACTGTAGCATTAATTAATAAATATTAATTTTAAAGGGTCTTTTTAACATCATAAAAAGGGTTTTTCACAATAAGAAATATGTCCTTAGGCTGACATAGCCCCTATGGAGTTGAGGAACTAAACATTCTTTTTCACATCCTCTTTAAATATTTGACAAATTATAGTCCGTATGCATGTTTAACATCAGAATTATTTCCTTTTGTTCCAGTAGAACATAAATGGATCTTGATATTGCTGTATGAACATAATCCATACATTCTAAAATACTATAGCAAACAAAATTCTAAAACACTCGCGGTTTTAAACAGCTTATTTTTAAAGTTATTTGCCTAACGAGATAGTCAGTATACCTCTGCTCACTATTTAGCAAAGTATGCCTGCACCTTAATTAAGCTAGCTACTCTTGCTGCAGCAGTATGGAGATTAGCACATTCATTTACCAAACTGTAACCATAAATAGCATTTTCATCTCAAAATGTAATGAGCAGAAGTCAGGAAAATATAGTATGCAATTTGAATAAAAGGAAGAATAGTCTCTAGGTTTGGATAGCAACTAGAACACTCTCAGGCTTGTGGATGGTTCTACCAGTAAATTAAGTTGCCATTTACATAGCTAGTTTGAAGCAATTGCAGCTGTCTGACCTCTATTTAGTCTTGTGATCCAAAGCCCACTTCCCATTACCTTTGTAAATTCATAGAACAAATCAGAACAAACCACAGTTTAAGCACTTTGTGGTTTTGGTTTTTGGTTTTTTTTTTTTTTTATCGCTAAAGACAGGCTCACTTGCTCCTGGTATTAATACCATTCATTCAAGGGAGTGACTTAGAAGGCACTTTGCATCTTGACCAACTCATCAGCAAATAATAAAAAAACTTCCTTGCCGCGTCACCGGTCTGTGTAGCTCCACTGGCCATGTTGGTTTTATCTGGTCAGAACTGTGAGACGTTGTTTTTTTGGTTTGGATTTGAATAGGTAAGAAACCTTTAGCTCCAGAAACAGTAACATTCCAGCTTAAAAAGATCTTAGATTTTTACAAGTTGCTATCTTCCATCCCAAGCACTAGAAGGCAAGAAGATTTTATACTAACAGTGGGATTATTTTCAACACTGCCACTCTTTTTATCAGTCTGTCATCAACTTCTTATCAGTTATTCATATTGCTTGTCTCTTGCTCTGTTTACGACAGTTACTTCATTAGCATTCCCCCTAGAGCACAGGGGAGTCTACCAATACAGTGTTACCAGGAACTTCTTAGACATTTTCATATATGTATGCTTATATAATTAAAAAAAACCCCAAACGAATAGATAGACATGTTTTTTGTAAGATTTATACTCTACACGTCCACTTGAAAGAAAAGAAAGGGCAAGAAGGGACATGGCTAAATGATGAACTCTTCATTAACCCAAACTAAAGAAATAGTGAAGTACAATTTGTTATTGAGAGTGGGCTCGGGAAGTATAGCATGTAGGACCAGGGAGGAGGTAGGACTAGACAAGATTTACTCAGCTGGGAAGCAATAAGAGTGAAAAGAAATAGTTTTGACATTCATGAGTGATAACAGAGAGGCCAAGGAAGTGTTTGGTTTATCAAAAAGAAAAATTACTGGTAGACAGTGACAAGAAAGTCAGAGTATTGAGCGTTCTTTTAGATCAGAATTTACTCAAAAAGTCAGTTGTAAATGAATATTTTCATCATTTGCAAGTGTGACATAATCTTGAATAATGTTGGAATATGTTAGAGACCAGACAGGACTATATGTACATTATCAAGAAGAGTTTTAAATACACACATTCTCTATAATTCCAACTGTGTCCTAAATGATTCCTTATAAGATACAAAAGATTGAACTTCTAAGTCCATTTGTTGACTACAGAAGTTTTCTAAATGAAATAGTAGTAAATTAGAAATTATAAATATGTGGCATAGAACACCTAATAAATATGGTTTCAGCGTAACAGCTGTATTTACATAGCTATGACTTAATTTCATTACTATGTTTTCAGTCATGACCTGCTCAAAAATACATCTTCTGCAAATTACATTACACCTATTTACTTCTAAGAATAGTTAGTACCCATAATGCAAGAGTAATTCTATATTTGATATAGGTATTTCTTCTGCTCTCATTCATCTTCGGATTTTTTTCTTCTTGGGCTTTGAGCTTATGCTCACACAGCAGCATGTGCTTTCTGAATAAGCATGATATTATTCAGATATTTAATTGCTTTGTTCAGTTCCAAATTCTCCGAATAACACAATATTCTGATATATGTTACTATTTGAAGTGTTATAGCTAATTCCCACATCCTGACAATATATAACAAGGTAACAACATGCAATGTTACTGGTTACATATCACCTGTTTTTGTTGCAGCTTGACCTCTGCATTTCACTTCTGTTAAATTTCAGCTTTTGTGTTGTTCTACTCATGGCACTGTCTTCATGGTTCCTTATACCTTTGCTGAATCATTTGTTTCCTGATTTTCATATTAACTTAGTTCTGTAGTAATTTTCTGAGCAAGTGTGTGCCATGCCTTTTTCTTTCAGGAAAGGTAATGTCCATGATTGCTAACTGAAACTTCACTAAAGTAATGGGAGAAAGAATTGTGGAAAAATTAATAATTTGTTTAATTTATTCCAATATTTTAAGTATCATACAGATTATTTTTAATTTGGTTTTTTTTAATTGTTTAAACTTAGAGAAGTTGACACATGTTTATATCCTGAAAACATTAAATGCTATTATTTGCAATATTAACTTATGACACCATGTTTTCATTTGGACTACAAGAACTACTGATATAGCAAAAATCTATACTTTTGACTATAATATCTCTTTTACTGATGAATTGCAAGTAAACTGAGTTACTTTTCTGACACTAACACAAATGCAATTTCAATGAAAAATCTTTAAAATGGTTTCTGAACTTCATATACCATGTGAAAGCTCTCACTCATACAGAAATAGGTCATTTTTAAATGGATTTGAAATTTGGTTTACCTTTTTGTTTTTGTTGTCTGTTGAAAAATTATTTTCAAAGATGATATTTAGTCCAGTATCATACAGTGAAAGTCAATAAAAGTTCATTGTTTTCTCATAGACAAGTCTGAAATGCACATTAAAGCAAAAGTAATCTTTAAATTTACCTGTAGTATCTTTAGTGCTTTTCTTAGTCATTCTTAGTGCAAAGAAATTGATAATTCATGAGAGGTTGGGGAAAATTCAGTTTATCGTTAATTATTCAAAACTCTTCCTGTTTAAGGATTAAAAGGTCATATCCAAGGCAAGAAAAATATACCCTCTCTGTCCATTTTACATTCTTGTTGCAAAAATTACAATAGTCCTCAAAGCATTTCAGTATTTAACATACCAAAAAAAAAGAAAAAAGTCGGAGCTTAAAAATTAATTGGTTTCTGCAAAAATTTGTGCGCTACCCTTTTTTGTATTTTGACATATTCTATATTCCCCTTGGCCTGCCTTTCAGCCATGGTACCACAGATACAGAGCTCTTTACACTTGTATATGACTCTATTGCTCACTGTTTGAGGCTTCCTTTTCAGAAATACCAAGATACATAGAAAACCCCTTTTTGACTTTTGCTTAGTATTTTATAATAAGTTTTAGTTATGAGCTGAAATAGGAGATAAGTAGAAGGAATTGTATTCTTTAGAAGGGAATTGAATTCAAGATTTTTCAAGCTAATGGCTCAGCAGCTTGTTAAGAGAAAGAAGTTTAAGAAGAATTTGGTCCTTGCTTCGTAAGGCAATGCAGACCTTTTCTATTGCAAAAGTGTTTCTTGCTGGAAACCAGCTCAGAGTATAACATAATACAGTGCTAGACTGAGTCTGTGATTAATCTGAATGCAGAGTAGTGAGCCCCATTGTGTATAAGGAGGAACCAGAAGCGTTTTACAAAATATGATGGCATGACCTTTAAATTTGAAAGTACTACCAAGTAATTTTGTATTGCTTAAAGTGAAATTTAAAATTATTAGTTATACAGATGAATGGTCTGCTTTCAGCAGAAACAAATCCTGAAAAGCTAAGGTTTTTATACCTAACTCAGAGTGACACAGGAAAATATTAAGCTTTATTTTTTTAGTAATAAATTTAGTAATTATGTTAATACCTTGTTCATTATCATGTGAACCTAATGTCTCAACAGCTGTTTCATATTATATCAACCAAATTATTTAAGTAATGCAATACCAAGTGATTTTTTTAGCTTATAAGCAGTTTGTTATCTGGTGCTCTCAGCCAAATTGTCTCATAAATATTGCTCTTCTGCCTAAGAGCTCCAAAAGAATAAAAGTGTTCAATTCTTTTAGATCGAAAAAGTCAACTGTGACACAATACAACAAAGACTAGGTGTTCCTATTATTTTGTTTTTAATCCACTCAAACTAAAGTAAACAAACTTGGCTTGGTGGTGGGGGATATAGAATACCTGTAAAGAATACAGTAAGCCTCTTGAGCTTCATTGCCTCAGGTAAAGGTATTTGTTTGTGCCACTGGCAACTGGCCAATTTCTTGAACTTTGCCAACAGGAATACATTTAGACTGATATGTTATGGTGTAAGTATTAAATATACTTTTAAAATTACTAGCTACATTTCTACAGGGTATTAGGTTCTGTCAAGAGGGTTAATTGTCTCATACGTTACATATAATTGTGTATAATTCCCCATTTCTTCTGCCATTTTACTACGTGCTTTGTCTTACTAACTGCTAGAGTTTGAACTGTAAATGTCATCATCTCTACCAAAGTGAGGAGTCCTGAAATAATGCAAACCTTGGCAAACTGTGAACTCTTCATGGGCAAGGTCAGAAGCCTGCTGATAGATTGAGAGTATAGGAACGAAATAGGTTTATCTGCAGTTTTCAACAAACTGCCTCTCATTCTGTTTCAGCCAAGTCAGAGTGAAAAGACCAGGTTGGCAAGAAGGACCTAAGAGGTGAGGAATCATGTGACTGAGTAAAGAAGAAACTCAAAAGCTGTGAATAGAACTTTTAGGGAGAAGGCAAATGAGGAAAGTAATGACCTTCAACAAGTATACCACATACAGAGCAAACTGATGATGAGAATATAAATTCTGTTATATTTTTCTTCCAGCACCTGGTAATGGTGCAAGTGGAAACTTTGCATGGGAACCAGAACTATGGATGTCTTAGTCCAAGCGTTAAACTGCATTTGTAGGATTTATGGTTTGCAGTTCCTGTCTCAAAAGAAAGCTGAGGAGGAAGAAGGATGCCTCAACTAGACCATACGTGTTAGTGAAATCTCTTAAGAATTATGTAGAGAAATTATATGAGAAAGCTGTCAAACTGAGCGAAAGCTGCAATTGGAGGAAGTGGGTAGGATGACTGGCAAAAACTCAGGAAGATCCACAATAGCACCTAGTGTGAATGAGGAAAACCTGGCTAACAAGAGGGTTCTACTTGCATGTCTTCTTCATAGGGAAGTCATCCCTTCTCAGGCTGTGATGCATTACATGGCTGCCCAAAGTAACTGAAGTTTCAAGCCTGATGACAGAGTGGAGGAAAAAAACCAAGCCAAAAAACCCCAAGAAAACCTGGCAGGCTGGATAAGCTGCGAGATTAACAATCACCCTTCCCATGAGGAAGAGATGTATTGGTTGTGAGTGACTCACTCCTGTGTGTGATGAAAAATTCCGTCTACTGACTGGACCTAACACTGTGGGAAACCTTCCATCTACCAGCAGCTTAAATCTGAAGGAGGCTGCCAAAGCAATCTAGCTAAATGACAATTAACTGTGACAGCTCCTTCATGCAGGCATAACCGATTTCGGTGTGACTCTGAGCAGATCAGAAGTGACTATGAGACTCTTACAGGAAGGCTTAGGGGTTAGAGCTGTTGTAATGTGCTAGTCAATACTCTTGGTCATGCAGGAAAAATGTGTCTCACAATGATGGCATGCAGAAGTAGTGTCACCAGAGAGGACTTCCTTGACAATAGCATCAATAGCGACCTGTCAGTCTGACCTCGGTTCCGAAATGGAAGTGCTTAGCCTGAAGAAATGAATAATGTTTCAACCTTCGAAATGCTACACAAAGAGCAGGCAATTCCTTCACTGTTTCTGTGATGGATTGCCCAGTGTCACATTAGAATTGTGAGCCTCTCATTTACAGTTTTTCAAGAAATAGGATTAAACCAAGTATGGGACACAGAGTTTTCAAACATATGATTGCTTCTATTCACATTTTTAAGAATTGGGAAAAAACTAGAATTAGTGCCCTTATTTCTAGATAATACTGCCTTTAAGAGTCCTTATTGAAAGTCACTTTTCCTCATGATCTCATGAAGATCATGTTATTACACTGGAATAGCAAATTTCATTAAAATAAATAGATTAAACAGGTCAAACAAACCTGTAATAAATAGCAGTTTTGAGATTACAGTTTAAAATCCTCTTACCAAAACTGAAAACAGTTATGGCAGTGCTATTTGCTCAGACATGGTCTGAAATAGTATCTCTCAGAGGATTGAACAATTCAGTTCAGTTACAACTGAATGTGAAAGTTTAAAACCTAGTTTCTTAATCAACTGCGTTGCAGCAGAAGGTGACACTAATAGGGTACAACTCGCACAAAAAGATAAGGAGTATGGAACGGTATTCTTCTGGATTACTGCCTCTCTAGCTTGAAGACTGATAAGTAAAATAAAATAGTTGCAATCTCTGTGCACACCTGAAGCCAAAGCCTGCTCATCTGCTCAGCCTGCTGAGGAGTGATGTGTTCCATGTTCATATTCATTTCTTCCGTAGAGCAGGCACAGCCGTCACTGTGACAACTATCCATCTGTGGTGGCAACATCTAGTGATAAACTGAATTTGGCCATGGTGCATTCTTCTCTATGTTTCACTTCCTACCATATCCCTGTCTGGTATTCTTCATGGCTATGGTGTTTTAACATTTTTGGCCAGCTGAATTTTTGGAACTTATCTAGTTATATGTGTTTGTACCCTTGCCACAATCAATTAGGCTTCATACCATTCTCCTGTGATAGCATACGCTAAAATCTATTCTTCCATTATTGGCATCATATCAACATCACCTGTCTTTTTACTAGTCTATGCAACACACTGCAAAGACCATATTTTTGACATATTCTTCCTCCTTCCACATTTAGGCAATCACCAAATCCCAAACTACTTTCTCCACTGTGTTCTTAGATATTTTTTTTTTCTCTGATCTGCATTCATGGAAGTTAAACCAGAACAGAACTTCAACCCTCAAGACCTGTTTTTTGAGCATGGTGTAGAAGCAGGTAGTTTGTGCTATCTTCAGTTCATCTTTCATAATGCTTCCTGTGTATTTGCCTTCAGAACAGAATTTGTTTACTAGCTGCTTCTTTTGTCTCCTTTTCTGCCACTTCTGACTTTTTATTGCTTAGGATGAACACATCTTTCTAAAGAATGTTCTCAGAGTGCCTGCCATTCTTTCTTAGTGTTTTATCTGCCAGGGTCTTTTATTTAAAAATATTATGAGCATACATGTTTGCAGTATATCGTACTGGTGTCCTCTGGTAAAAACAAATGTTATTCACTTGCATCAGTTTCATAGTGTTGTGTGCTGTGGTTGTGCTTAATAAATAATAGTATTACAGTGGCTCAGTAGCATTATGGAAGGGTGAAGGAACTTTTCTCTTTTAGAAAATCTATCAAGCAACAGAAGATATTTTTTCTCTCTTTTTATTCATGAAAGATGTTTAAATTTAGATTTTGATTCTTAAGGATTGGTGAATCTGGATCATCTGTAAATCAAATTTTACTCTGTATTTTGTAACTTGCTGGGAAAACCAGTGTTGGGTAATGTTTTTGCTTTCATTCTCAGGACAGTGTATTTCATAATCTTAAAGATCAGTGACTTCAGCTGCTTAATTCTATAACTTTTTTTTTTTTTTAAATGTAGCATCCAATATTTATGTGTATGAATGATAAACATTTAGAGTGTTCCTTAAAGTGATCACACTTAACGATTTTTAATTTCAGGTAGAACATCTATAATGCAGTTTGAAAACCATAACGTAATTAAAAGCAATATATTTTAAAAAACTTTCACCGTATTACCTGAAAAATTACCATGATTGTTGCTCATCAAAGTAACAACAGTTAAATATGCAGTGTAGATTCTTTGTTCATACTTCAAAAAATGAGGTGGAAATTTGTGAATGAGATGAGAATGTTTCAATCATGCATTTACATTACCCAGGAACATTCAAAGTACACAAGGCTCCCAATGTTCCTGATCTCTGTTAAAAACATTAATCTCTGTATATGAAGGAAACAAAAATACTGTCAATGTACCTCATATGTAACTTTAAACACTCCCCTGAAGAGATATTACCAGTACTTTGTTTAGACTAAGTAACATCTGGTTTTGTTGACAATGTTCTTTCATAACTTAAATTTTTCATGGTATTGGCTGTAGATTTTGTTTAAACTAGAAGCAAATGGACAGTTTTGACAAGTATTTCAATAGCAACTTGTAACACAAACTGGAGTTTATCATACTGGAGTATTTCATGTCAGATTTAGGAATAAATCTTGAAAGTCTTGATGTCTCTGTTATTTTCATCCACCTTTTTTTTGAAGAAATTGTGTAAGATAGATATTATCTTACAAAGTGTGGATTCATTTCATTTTAATACTTTGTCCACCAAATGTCCTAGCACCTCTAATGCTTCCCCTTAACTTGCACTGAAGGAAGGAGAAAACTGAAGCTGATTTACATGCAAGAAGGGAGAGTAGAGATGTTCTTCTGACACGCTTGATTCAGGATATATTTGAAAACCAACTGAAATTGCTTGCCACGATGTTCTTGACATTGAGAATTATCTTTTAATAGTGAAACTATGGGATGTCAGCGACAGACTTACAGACTTACTCAGTATTTGCATGAAGAATGTGAAGAGGTTACCACTGCAGCAAACAGTCCGTTTTGAGAGTCTGCAAAACACAGTGCCGCTCACATCTGTTTAGAGATGATATTGTAAACACTGGAGGAAATTCAGTGGTGATTCTTCTTTTCTTCAAAAAAGATACCATACCTTTGATTGAAGCAGTGTAAATGTTACACTGTGTTTTCAGGGATTTCAAGGCTATATCATTGATTCCTAGTTGACAATGTCTTTAATTTACAGAGGTGTTTTACTCATTTACCCATAGCTACAAAAATATTGGGGAAAAGTTGGGAGAGCAAAAAATAAATTCTAGGTATTAACTATCTGCCATGAATGCACGTGGTAAACTTGCTAAGTTTGCTCAAAAGCTTTTAGGACCTATGCTTAAAATAAAAAAATAACACTTTTATTCTACCAGTGGCAGGAATGGGTATGTTCCACATCTAATTCTCTGTACTGGACACTTTTGCGTCAGAAAGCTGGTAGTGTTCGTTTAGATGGGAGTCAGTGATCTGCAGCCTAAATACAAACTCCCCATGAATCAGGTGTCTCTGACTGGTTTTCTCTTTATTTTTTACCAGGGGTTACTGTTGAATGCTTTAAGAAAAAGATAATTGAACAGTTACAGAAACTGATTTTGCACACTTGATTTTGCACCTAGGATACAAGTGTAGAGTAAGGGATGTTTCAAAGGCCACTCCAGCCCAATTTCCCATCTTTCTTTAAGGAAAAGAATTTGCTTAAAGCTTGATGACTTTGGTGGATGGCAGTAAGTTGTTCTGAATTACTCATATAGTTAAATACCTAGTTTATGCTACAGCTTCTGTCAGAAAAAAGTAAAAGACGTAGTATTGTAGAATTCAGAAATAATTTTGCTTGTATTCGCCTTTCCTGTATTCTAAATAGCCAAACGAACCACACAGTGCAGAAATATCTCATTATTCACATAAGCTTGTGAAAGATTTGTGAAAGATTTCCTTTACTGCAAGAGATTCTTTTTTAAATTATTATTACATATTTGGAAGAGAGTGTCTGATACATGTCTCTAAAATACAGTCTTTTGGGTCTTTATTTCTAATGACTGAGTGTTAATCTATTTCTTTATTCATTTTTATAGATTAAAAAAATCAACAGGAATTTTCCAGTAAACCAGCAGGTAAGAAAAAGAAAATTTGGGGTTGTTTCATTTATAAACCTCATTTCAACAGTATTTAATTGTCTGATAGCTACTTACCACAGAGTACATGTCTAGTAAAATAAATAATTTTGTTAAGTATGCATGTGTTGTGTATCACAACTATTACTTGGTGGGGATTTCTTTTTAAGAAACTTGAATAAGGGGAAACAGAGAAATCTTTGTCATCAGATCCTGTGAGTTTATTTTAACAACGTAAACTTATAGATGCTGTGTAAAGGTGAATACACACAAGTGTCATGGTGGCTGGCTTGTCTGTCACTCCAACTGCAGACGTGTCGCATCTCTGTTACACTTAAAATGTGAATTGAATTGCTCAGATGGACTGATGGGACTACATCTGCTGTACTGATAAACATCTGTATGAAACACAGGACATGCCTTTTTGGTTTTTGAATTACAGAATAATAACCTCCAAGATGACATTGCTATTGTATAAATATTTTAAAGTGGAATGATTAAACATTCTACTAAAAGCTGACAAATCCTCAAAATCAATAATTACTCTAGAAATACATTTAGGACAGTAGTTTTGTTTCTTCTCCTTAGGTGTATTTTGAGGTTGGGGTTTTTTGGGTTTTTCTCCCTGATTTTGCATGACTGTTGAATTAAATATTTTAAAATATGCCATTACTGTAGTTCCTCAGAGTAGCCATTCTTCAGCTCTTAACTGACAGTTATTGAACTATCACCGTCTGTTGTCACAGTAAAGACTTGACCAGGTTCATTTTGAAGGAAAATCTCTAGAATGAAACTTCTGTTGTTAAATGTTTATAGAAACACACAGGGGGAGCTGAGTTCTTGCTGCTAAATTAAGCAGAAGTGCACGATAGGGTGTAAATTATGTTGTGCTAATTCCCTCATTGCATTGTCAGCCATCTATGGCACTTGACATGGATTATTGCTCCATAACATAAATCCTTGAAAGGTTTGTGTTGCTTCCTAACACTCTATTTAGCTTTCTGTAAAATAAAAGTCATATCAATCTATCTATAAATATGTTTAGTGGGTTGTCATGAAATACTTTTTACTAAACCGTTTCTTTAATTGTTCTTTTTACTAAACCGTTTCTTTAATTGTTCTAGATGCATGTAGAGGCTCTCTCTATTATAAATACTATGCTTTCTGTGGCAAATGAAAGATGTTTCTTCCCTTTACCTTATAGTCCAGAGTAGCTTTTGAACTTCGGGACATAAAAAAGTTTTAGAACACACATAGGTTCTTAGAGATTTTGGGCTGAGGAAACCATGTTGACTTTTGAGAGGAAGATCGGACTGCTTCCTGAAGATAGTGGATTACCTGATGAGCTAGATAACAGTCATGTTGTGAGTCACTTGATACAGTTATTGGATAGCAATGCTTATATCCTAGGGCTACATACCCTATAGCTCATGAGAGGTTGGAAGTAATTTGGACACCTGCTGGAAATTCAGATGATAGAAAAGAGTGATTAGATCAAGTTCTTATTTAAATCTCAAACTGTAAGTCTCAAGCTGTGTATCAAATTGTTTCTGCATGTCCAGCAAAATCCGTTTTGCCTGAAGTATAGATTTCATCCTAATTTACATATTCTACTCATTCATCTTCTTGAATATATATATATATATTTTAATAATACTAATGAGTTAGTATTACAAGTATTAGGTAGCTTTGTTTTTCTCTGCAATATTAATGTCATTCTGTGAAAATTGCTTTCAATACAGGTAAGTTCTTTCTAAACAAATTTCATGACCACATCTGAGTTAGATCTGTGTTCAGATTTTAGTCAATACAGGGATGAATGTACTGTATTCTCCACTAAAGGCTTACACAGGGCAGATTAATGAGGTGAGTCTAAATGCCTTGCTCTATTGTGGACATTTATAGTTGAGTGAAATAAACAGACATCTCACAACTAGATGTTATTAAGTGGTGTGCTAGAAAGAGTTAACTCCCTTTACCGTGGCTGCTAGGAAGCTGTTCCTGGATGCAGGGAGCAGTACTGATAAG
>NW_010269010.1:37441-63776 GCF_000690775.1 Eurypyga helias
GTTGTTTAGTTTTCTAGGGCTGCTATTGCTGTTAGGGTTTGCTTGGAATCTGCTGCAGCACCTCTCGGGCTGTGGCTCTTGGGCTCTTTGGGTCTGACTCCCACCACGCAACACCTATTGTCCATCGGTCAGTGGGTGGTGAGGAATTGTATCATATTGTATCGTATGTTTTATTTCCTATTATTTTAATAATTTATTATTAGTACTACTTGTATTTCTTAATTTAGATTTAATTAGTAAATAGTTCCTATCTCAGTTTTACGATCTTCCTTATTTCTTTTTCCTCCTATTCTTCTCCTCCACTGGAGGAGGGGAGGGGGGATTTGTGAGAGTGGCTTCATGGTCTTTGGCTAGCCGGAGTTAAACCACAACAGTGGTATGCTAAATTAATAAATGATAAACAAATGTTACTTATTTTCTGATTGTGGGAGAAGATTTACTAAATACTGTATTTGTTTTAGTGACATTTCAAGGGTAGATTACAGAAAGGATTTAGGAATCTGTGGGGAAGTGATGTGATGCCTAGTTCTTACCCATATGGTTAATGAAGAATGGAGAATCATCAGAATAAGATCCAAAGAGGAGCTACTTCAGACAGCTCACAGGCACGTCTGGTAGACCTTCTCTCTTTCTGGTTTAGGGGTTTGAGTCAAAGCTTCATTCATGTCGAGTTCAAAGCTCTGAATGCTTCCACAAAGGCTCTCGAAGAAATTAAGGAAGTTCTTGCTTTAATAAGTAACTGTATAGATAGATAAATAGATGTACTTTATGAAAGAATATGCCTATTTTTGGGTGATAGTCATGGCTTAAAAGTATTCAACTGGTAAATGGACAGCTTGATCAACTGCTTTCCAGATTATGGTGTTCTTACCAGATTTTTCACCTTGCTTTACACTCCTCTCCAGTGTGAAAGCAGATTCTTTCTGATCCCACAGGTCTTGCATGTCTTCTGCATAGTGTCATAGCTTCAACAGGAGCTGTATACCTCAGCTTTTAGCTTGATGGTTAGGTTAGAAGGTGAAAGATACAGGTTTGATGCACTGACTTTGTGAGTGCTGTAGTTGCTAGGTTGCCATAATAAGGGCTTTCCCTTCAGTTGATACTCTTTGCAACAATATAATCTTAACATTTTTTAATAAACCTGAACCTGCCTGTATTCATCCAGGGTTCTGAATCAGACCCCTCCCCCAGCAGTTTTAGGCAGAGGAATCATTTCTTCATGAATTGTCATAAAGCTTTAACGTGAATAACTACTTACAGTTCTTCCCAAAAGCAGAATTCCTTATCAATGATGAGGTGAGACAGTCAGAAACCACATCTAAAAAGCAACCCAAGGGATTGCTTTTGTTGCGTCATTTTATCCCTGTGTTCTGTTTACATGCATGACATGGTTAAACCCTTCTTTAAGTCTCTAAACATATTTGGAGCTGATATTTGGCCACTTACCCAAGAAATAGGATATATAACATAAACAGGACAGTAAAAGGGATATCTGTAATTTAAAGTACATATTTTTGGGGGGAGTTGGATATTTATGATGTCTGAGACTGGAAACTTAAGTAGCAAATGTTAAACCAAGAAAGGGCCATTTTTTATTCTAACCAAATAAATGTTTGCAACTTTTCCACCTATTTTATTGTTAGACAGGATTTTTAGCTGCTGTCCAGGCCAACAAAGCAGGAGGACAGGAAGCAAGTTGCAGCATCCTTGCTTAAAAATAGATGCCTTGAACGGTGCATATGTCCAGTACCTCTCTGCTCTCTGACAATTTCTGAAAATTGATGACAAAGAGAGGAAGTTGAGTCATCATACCCACCAAAGTTATAGCTCATCTTTTTTTTACAGCTATGTTAGAAAGATTAAGTATAGGGAAAATGTTTTTTTTTTGTTTCCCTCTAACCTCACCTTAAATCAGGAACTGTTAATATCCAAAGCTTCCCAGATATGAATTTGTTCTCTTCTGGCCATTTCAGAATTTACATTGGAGTCTGAGGCTAGAAATAAAAACATTGAAATGCTTTACTGTGATGTGTCTTTTATTGCATCAAGTGAGTGTAGAAGTTCCGCAGAATAACATTAATTTTACCGGACTATAACGAAGGTGTTCAGTAAGCCTATGCACACTTTATTCCTTGGGGAATTGTATCATCTAAATAAATTAATTGGAATCAATGAAGCATATACTTTAAATTGAGATCTTCTATTGAAGGGGCACATGGGACTCAAAAGGCTTAAGGAAAATATTTTTAATTACAGTTTACTTCAAGAGGACAGGTGAATAAACATCTTATTTTTTCTCATTCATTTATTTTACATCTATGTAGATGATTGATCTACATATCCTACCCTGTGAAAGCAAAAATACTTAGTCTCTTAAGCTTCTAAGAACAGTAACTAAGCAGATTTCTGTGTACCATAGATGGTCACTGATCTTTTCACTTTCAGCAAAATAATAGTCCATGCCACTGGTGATACAGTTGCTATCTGAATTTCAGAAAATAGTTGATGTGTAAATTAGTACAAAGCTATTGACAAGTTATGGTTACCTACAAATGAAGAAGGAGGAAAAAAAACCAAACCCATAAGCATTAATCACTGAAAATGTCTGAAGGAAAACTGGTAATAAAATTGTTGGGAAATACTAAAAAATGTAGCTAATTGCAAATGCATAAACATCCTACATAAATTCATAATATGTGGACACTTTTTTGTACTTTTGAACTGTTCTTTTTCTTGGTTCGGAGATTCTGTTTAGTGAGTAGTATCTGTTATATGTTTAGGACATTAGGGAACTTCTGCTTTCAATCTTACTATTTAGGGGAACAAAACTTATGTTTTGTTCGTCCTATTTTATGTCGCAGCTAATAGAAAACTAACAGCAGCAAATAGACAAACTGTTTTCAGGAGCTGGAAATTGAAAAATTTCTTTACTAATAAGCATTTTTCTTGTTGGAATATCTCTGAGTGATGCTAGGTTTAAAACCAACAAAAGTCCATCTTTACTTAGGATTCTGGAAAGCGGTGTAGGTCTAGAGAAACAAAATGACCTGAAGCAGTAGGTAAGTGCTGCTGTGGCCGGGAACTTCTAACCAAGGTCCAGACAGATGCATGGCTTCTGTATCTGAATGGCTCTGGTGGTGTGTATGGGCTCAGTGTCCAAGGTGTCACTAGATCCCACTGCCATGCTGAAGTCCAGCAGGATCAACATAGAGCAGTATGCAGTTTCTAGTTGTTTTCTTTGAATATAGAGCCAGTGTTGATTGTGAGTTTACATCCATCAACTCTTCGATAGAGTTCCTGTAGGTCACTGCGGGCTCTTCACAGGGCCTTGAACTACTCCATCAGGATCTCTCCTTCAGCCACACAGATGGCACCCGCAGCAGATTCTTTACATTGTCTTCCTTGTGGCTGAAGGAGCCTGCCTGTCTCTCTGTGGATATACAGACCCTCAGTGTCTATCACTGGAGTTTGAGCTTCATTCAGGAGCTTAATTTTGGGGCAGTTATGTCTTTTATGGGTTGTATCCCTCAGTTTTTCATAATGCTGGGACACTTTGCATTACAAAAATATGCCAGAGTGGAAGAAAGCGCTGATATTGCAAAATAATTATTACCCAGTGTGCCTTAAAGACTGAGTTTTTCCAATGAAACTACAAAACCTATGGAAACACTGAGATGTCAGAGACAAGTCAACTATCGACAGGCATCACCCCACTGTCAAAAAATAATTAAGTGCTACTTGAGTTCAATAAATGTTATGAACTCTGCTGTTAACACCCTGCCAGAGGCTATTGGCATATGACCAGCAAAAGATCCGTCATGACAGCCAAAGTTCAGTCTAAACACCAGGCAAATTAAATCAAGTTTTATTCTATCAAAGCAAAAAAATCATGAAGAGAAGCATAAGAACAGTATTATGTAGAATATACCGAATCTCATATTCTTGATCTAATAATCCCCTAAGGTTTTTCTTAGAAGATTTTCATTTACTTTAGGAATGTGTAAGAATGCAAGTTATACATTAGTTTAGTCCTTTGCATGCCAGCTTTCCCATTCTGTTTAGAAAATCAAGTGAATTTTAAATAATTTCAAGATATTTAGCAACTTTGTTCTCATATGACTTCTCACCTCCTCCTCATATTCTTGATCTAATAATCCCCTAAGGTTTTTCTTAGAAGATTTTCATTTACTTTAGGAATGTGTAAGAATGCAAGTTATACATTAGTTTAGTCCTTTGCATGCCAGCTTTCCCATTCTGTTTAGAAAATCAAGTGAATTTTAAATAATTTCAAGATATTTAGCAACTTTGTTCTCATATGACTTCTCACCTCCTCTTTCCCACAAATACTGGATCCCTCACAAATCATAATCTTTTCCCCCCACCACCCCTGTTAACAACAGGGAAGGGGTGATAGGATTCATCTTTCATTTCTCAGTAGCTGCTTTTCCTTTCCAGAGTGTGTTTTAAGGATGCAAGTATGCAATGAGAAGTTTGATACTCTGCTATACTGAAAATTAGGGTATATATAAAATGGGTGAATTTGGAAAATCCTGGACAGCTGCAAATGGATTATGAAATGTGAACTACTACATTTGGTAGGTAGTAGTGTGTGTGCCACTTAAGAATTATGTGACACTGTAATAAAAACAATGCTGAGGCTGGTTTCCTAAGAATAGTAAGTCAGAACTATTTTAAAACAGATTCAAAGACAGAAATGACTGCTTTGAGATCAAAGATTCACAGAATCAGAATTATTTATATTGGATAAGTTGTTGTAGGCCATCTGGTCAAAATCATTCTCAGAGAATAGCCAACACAAATCAATTTGCTCAGGACTTTCCTCGGTCAAGGTTTGAATATCTTTTAAGAATGGAAGTTTCATACCATCTCTTGCCAAGAGAAATAATTCAATTCAGTATTTTTTAAATACTAAAAGACATCAAGGGTGCTTTGATACTTGATTTCTTTGCCATAATGCCACAACATAGGCATTATTAATAAAATCTTTTGGTAGATCTAGCAAGGTACATACTCTGGATTTCAATCGCAGGATATTTATCTGTTTTTTATAAAAACAGTTTATTTTTCAGGCTGTTGTGATTGAAAGTTCAAACTCTGAAGGCAAGTGAAGGGGAAAAATAGCGACTCATGTCTATTTAGTTTTAGTGGAAGACAATACTCTTTGGGGCCAGTCTTCATGAGCTATTCAAACTCCACTGAAAATCCTTTTAAAAGCAAAAAGAATATTGAAAAATCTACAGCTTTCAGAATACTCTGATAGATGATATGTGGCTGAAATAAGCATAAATACATTCTTAATTTCCTCATGGCATTCAACTCATTAGATTGACATGCAGAATTATTTTAATGAGGGAAGTTCAATGTAGGTATTTTTGTACCAAATATGTGTCTGATCACATTTTAGAGGCTTATCTGTTTTTTTTCAGTTAGTGATTTTTTTAACATGGCAGATCTAGCAATTGCCTAAACTTCTAACTTTAATCAATTTTAAGTTGTCAAAAGCAAACTCTTTTTGTCAGATTTTATTCAAGGTAATTGTTAACAAAAAAGAAGTATTTCAGTCACTCTTGTTAATGTTGTGGACTTATTTCTAAGTGACCAATATGATTATGAAAATATCTTGCTTTCAGAATTCTGTGTTCATTTATATATATCTTTGAAATACAATTTAATTTAGAGAAAAATTAGAGGATAAGCATTATATGATGTTTCTGAAAAGGAAGGAAACATAATGGTATCCATAAATTTCAAATTTATGGATTAGTCTACAGTTTCTTATCACATAATGTGAATTGTAACTGAAATGTAAACTGAAGTTTTACTGCATTGCTTGTTTTTTTTACAGATCAAGAAGAATATTTATCATTTTATATTTAGAAATTAAGCTTAATTAGACCTATTGCTTAATGATCTCAAAAACTGTGAATTCATTACACAAAAGATTACTTGGTATAGCTAGTGAATTATATAATTACCTTAGGGAATATTCTTTATTGATTTGAACAGTAAATTTTTATATTGCCTGTTGTTTTTTTTCTTGTTAGTAACTGGCACCAGTAATGTTGCTCCACCCAAGACACTGTGCAGATGCATCTACAGTTCTCACCTGTAGATTTTCCTGTTCTGTAGGAGAGCTGTGTGGCCTTCATTTATTTCTGACTAATCCACCAGTAGATAATTCTTCATTATTTCCTTTCTCTTAGTAAAATTTGCTGTTATGCACTAATTGGCAGTTGCTGGAGATACTGATGTCCAGAAATTTTAGTAAGAAAATTCAAAAAATAACTGCTTAAAAGAGACATCTGTCCCCATTAATGGTTGTAAAGAAATGCTGACCACACCATATACAACACTGTCATCTGTCACTTGCCATCATGTTTCTGATTGCAGAAGTTATTAATTTTTGCAGGAATTTTATATTATTATTTTAGAATTTGCTGTAATAATTGCTTCATTATGTGCATTCCTGTGAATGTGAAACCTGGTTTCAAGTGGTGTTTTAGCTTGTTGCAACAGTACAGTCCTTCCCGTCATGCTGAGAGTTCTTAGAAATTAGCAACTTTTCTTGAACCTTTATCCATTTTTTCATAATCAAAAAGTTACCCCATCACCAGCTGAGCTTTCCTAGATCATCTTTCTCACAGCACAATCATGGTGTTGGTAAGGAAGGAAAAAAAACCCCAATGTCACTACTTTTGCTCCTTCAGTCGCACTCTCTTCATTCCAAGTAAGTCATTAACTAAACATGTTTTATGAAAGCTGAAAACTGGAGGATTTGTGTAGAAAACTGATTGCTTATACTTTTGAAACTACGAATTCACCTCTTCATGACTTTATCTTCTTTCACTTATATTCATTGACTTCTTAAAAAATGAACGAGCTACTAAAAATCAATGTAATTGTAGTCTAAATTAACTCAAATATTTTTTGAGATTGTATTTGTTATTCTGGGAGTATGTAAGTGATAATTTTATTTTCTGAGAGATCTCAGAAAGCCTTAAAAATGCTTTAAGCTTGCAGAAGTCTTTTTCTTTTGATAACCAGAGGACAGAAAATAAGTGTTTCTTAGTAAACAGCACATGAGGTTTTCCAAACATCAGTACCTATTTTCATCACTTTGTAAGTTTTGCCATTTAAATGACTAAGAATGAGACATAAAAATTTGACTCCCTTATTGTCATCACCTAGTAGCTATGAATAACATTATTCTATAGAATTTTGATATTGGTTTCATAGGAGGATGAAATATTTAAATAGAGTTTTTGTATACATACATATGTGTCTGCACTGCTAATTTTGAAATAGCTCAAACTTCAATCTCACAAAGTTATAAAAGTATTTGTAAGTCAGGTTTGTGAAGTTATTGTTACCAAGAAGGGGATTTCTATCAGGTATGTTTATTTTGCTGTGCAAATAGCAACAGGAGAACCTTAAAAGACAGCTTTAAGTATACGCTGAGTATTTGCAGTTTTATTCTGTGCTCTTTGTGAGCACTTTGAAATCTAAACATCTAATTCTATAGAAATTTAATTTGAATGCTACGAAAACTCAACATTTATATTGGTAAAATGAATTTCAAAGAAGTCTAATCTGTTACCTATTATCCGTATTTTCTATATGCTCAGACATTTGGAATTCTCACGCTTTTACGGTGACCTTCTATTTTGGATGGAGCTCAGGAAGCAGAAATTCAGCAGGCTTTCAGATGTTAGCAAAGCAGCTACATGAGTAGTATAGTCTCTCAGAGACAGCCAGATAGCCTAAATTGCACTAGTCCTGCCCAAGTTCTGCCTACCAGTCCTTTTCGGAGATACAGAAAATGGAAATCAAAACAGCATCTGAAACCAGTCATTGAAATCTAATAAAAGGTATTGAAAACTACTCCTGGGATGAGTTCAGAATGATAAATGGTTTCATAAGTGATTTACTTACACTGGTACCTGAGAAAGATGGATGGCAGTTGTTTGCTTGGTGGCACCATCAGAAGTCTGAAAGATACTGTCTGGCGACTTGTAATATTCTGATCTTTTTCTTCATTCAGCATGTTTCAGTAGTCTAACCTCAGGTGGCAAAGATGAATGTGACACGTTGTTCATTGGAAAGGAGAGGCCATACCCTCCAGCTCGATTATCTGAATTTTTTTTGTTGTCTGACCCATTTATATTTTAGAGCCTCAGAAATGTATTACTATTTTTACTGTGTACATTCAGAAGAGGAAAAAAAGAGACATTAATCAAAAGATAAGTCCTAAACGTAGTCAGGCTACCAGAATAGATGATGTTTACTTTCTTGCCACCTGAGTGTTGAGCTTTCTGTATTGCGCTGTTATCTGTTTAAACCCTCAAAACTCCCAGAAATGTTATCCTGGATTAAAATTTACAGCCCTTCTAGTGCCAGCTCATAAATTCAGAAGGTAAAAAATGGACAGGCAGGAATTCAAATATATCAAAGATGTTTTTTGCAGTAGCTGAGTCCTACTGGTTGCAGTTGCACAACAGCAAAAGGAGGAGGAATGATGACAGTGTGATCAAGTTTTAAGCAGGATATGTGTGAGACCTGCCCATTATCACATAGTTTGCTGAGAGCTGCTCTGTTGAGTGTGAGAGAAGGTCTGAAGTTTCTCAGGTCGGTTGTAAAATGCCTGTGATGGCAGTGGGACTGAGTCTCCCCGGTGATCAGCCTGGCAGCCAAATGAACCTGCTCAAGGGTGTGCCGAATTGCGCTGAAGGTGAGTTATGTGGCAGGTAAACAAGAGAAGACTCTACAAGAAGGAAGCGCATTCAGGTGAGGAAGGCAGATTGCTCTAGATAACACAAGATATATTTTTTCATCATCTACCTACCATATGTATTAATCAGGAAAAATGCTTCTCTCAATCCCATGTAAACTGCACACATCCCTTAGGCAATTCAGGGGGTTTACCATATGCTGGCTTGCTACTCTAGTTGATGATTTAAAAAAAAAAAAATTAACCAGCCTATATCCTGCAAGCCAGGACTAGCATGATATATTTTTGTACTGATTCCTTCTAGTAATTTCACACACACACATACCAAATTAATGTAAATCGGAATCTATGCTGTGGTTTCTATCCAAATAAATCTTTGTGAAAACCGCTGTATAAGGTTTTCCTTGGTAAAAGGCTTAACAGAGGAATGCTGTACTTCCTAAATGCAGATCATCTCTATTAAAATGAACAAATTCAAATTGTAATGAATTTTAAATACATGTAATTGTTCCTTGACTTGAATAATTTAAATGAGGCAAAAAATCCCCAACTTTCAATGTTGACATTTTGACAAAAGCACACAGTTGCCCAATTAATTTTTAAATTGACTTTGTCTTTGGAAGAATGTGTTTCAATGAACAGATAGAAGTCTTAAATAAGTAAAATGAGTGCTTTGAAATAAGCTGTAGCTATTAACGTATAATGTTGGATGAAAAACGGAATGGATCAGACAAAATGTTGCTCTGGCTCAGTAGATTATAACAAGAAGAAGATTGTGTGAAACCTGGAAAAGCAGAGTGCAGATATTTACTGTTCAGAAAACTCTCCTGTATCCACATGTCGACATCACTTTTAAAACTGTGAAAGGAGGGAAGTGATGAAGTGGTCAATATAGTCCTATTTCCTATGGGATGATGTTGGATGTCATGTAAACTGTAATGCAGTTTTTTCAAACAGTGCTGGTCATGTTGGACACTCATCTGAGGAGGTCCGGTCAAGTTTTGTTACCCTAAACAATTGACTTAACTCTGACTATGATCGTGTATGCTAAGAAAGCAAATAGACTCTATATTCAGTCTTTGATATCAGTTTTCAGTTATCTGAAATGTAAGGGGAAAATCATCTTCCATAACTAAGTAGTAGTTTCTTCTTTCACTGTTACTGTTTGAAGGCCCCTAAATATTTCCCTTTTATTTTAGTGTTATCATTTTAAAAAACAGAACAGGATAAAACAAAATAGAAAACCTCTACTCAGCCTTGGTCTGGTAACAAGATGACAGCATGAGTTCTTACCCAGAAGGAAATTAAGCTGTATGAGATACAATCAATGTGTAATCTTATAATCTCACATAATAATTTCATAATCACCAATAAAAAGTGAAATGCTTAGAGACTGAATGATCTGTTAGTAGGTAGGTGGTTCAAAAATATGAAGGTGATCTATGTCACTGAGAGCTCTAAAGCACATAAGGTAGAAAGGAGGAGGTATAACAGAGGAACTGAAGGGGGAAACTATTTTGAAAGCATTCATTTTCTTTGTTTATACATTCATAATTTTTCTTATTTCATGGAATCACAGAATAGGTGACGTCATAAGGAACTTCTGGATGTCATCTTGCCCAACCCCACTGTTCAAGCAAGATCACCTAGAGCAGATTTTCCAGGACCATGTTCATCTTTAATTAAAAAAAAATTGTTAATTTCTAAATTTTGAAGTTCAGAAATAGAAGTCAAATGGGATATTTGCCAAAGCTCTTCCTTTATTACTAATAATTTCATGGCGTAATTTTCTAGAAAATGCTGACCATTACTGATGTTTATTTTTCACAAAACATAATGAAGCAAATTAATTTATTTGAAATTACATTAAATCTAACCTGAAACATATGTAAAATAACTTTCATTGCCATTTGCCTTCTGTTTCTTTGAGATTATTTTTCATATGCCTTGTTTTAGTGGACTTTGTTTGTGAAGGTAGAAAATAATCCACAGGAATTAAAAAAAGTTGTGTATATTGTATATGATTAGTTCTTCTGATGACTGTGAAGAAAAATTCCTACTCAGCATGAAAATCCTAACCCTTTTAAATACAGGACTTCTTTTGCTAGTGATTGCATTACAGTCATACTTTTTGTTCCATCTTAGTGTAGCTTTATTTTTTTTCTTCTAAAAATTTACTATAATGAATTTTGAGATTGTCCTACAGAGAAAACGATATTAAAACCAGGATAGAGAGCATTATATGAGTTCTTCATCTCTCATCATTTTGTCCCTGTGTTGTCTGACATACTCATTTGTCTTCTGACTCCGTGTTGGTCCAGTTGCCCTACAGCGCTGTTTCACATAATGTGAGTATGAACATGAGACTTCCAAGTTAAAATGCTTTCAGTACATCTGTTCTGATCTTTGAATCACTTCACTCATTTAATGTCACATACATTTTACATTTCATTTGGGGAAATTTTCTTGTATTTTTATCCTAGCATTCTTCCTAGAATATGGTAAAATTAGTGTAAAAACGCTAGAGCAATGTGTCTGAAAGTCAAGGCTGTTTAAGTAATTTTAACAATATGATGGACTGATATGAAATATGGCAATTTATGGCAATTTGTCTTGCTTGATAAGGATGTCCGTGTGAAGTAAGTACATACTAAATTAGGATATTATGGATTTTTGACTGAAGAAAGTGTCCTGTTTCATTTATCATTTAGATATAGACTTTTTTTAAACTGTATATGATTTAAGTCATAAACGATAATAACTTCCTGAAATGTTGTTAATGAACCAGCAGCCAATAAGTAAACTAATTTGCATAACTATTTGATTTTGAAGAATGAGCTGCTTCAGGTAAGTTAGAAACCAGGAAGGAAAAAATTACCATTATGTGGAATGTTATTACAAATAAAATCTTTTTTCCCCACCACCCCCCCTTTGTTGATAATGGTCAGCAGTTTATAGAGACTCAAAAAAACTTTTCTAAGATTATAAAACTAACCTAGTTTTTTATATTTAAGGGGCATGCTATGCACTATTTGAGTTTCACATTTATTTCCATTTATTTTCATTCATATTTCCATGTGTCTGTGGTTGTAAACATTTCTTTTCAGATGGAATTTCATAATAATCCATATTTTAGGCCAAGTCCACATGTACAGCATTAAGATATGTTCCAAAACTCAAAAGTCAAATCACATATTCATCCACTTTTTCAATACATATATACACATTAACTATGACATTGGAAAGTTAGGATCACTTTCCAAATAAAAGATTTTCTTAAAATTGTTCATATTCAAAGCTCTTTTAGAAGTCAAAATATTTGCTGGCAATGTAAATGGCTCAAGAACGTGGCCTCTATTCTGTCTCATAAGTGAAAAATTTTCATTTCTCAGCTTCATTATGTAAAAATTACAATATTTTATATAACTTCACATGTTCAGTGTGTTTAGATAAGCAGACCCCTTTAAGAACTCATAAGCAAATTAGTTATCAAGTATTTGTTCAGTTTTGCCCTGTTTTCCAGAATCTAGCCCATGCTATTTTAATCAACACATGTATATGTGACAGTACACTCAAACAACTTTGTAAATATTCCTAATTACAATCATATAAACTTTGCTTAACTGTTCTTCTATATGTTAAATAGTAGGTATTTAGTCTGAAGGAGAAATGCCTTTTTCTTAATAAAACCTTGGTACAGCAGGGTGTCTGAAAAATCAATCTCATTTCTCCTCGTGATGTACAGACGCAAGGGAGAAATATCTAAAGGAGCAATTGCTTTAAATTTCATGACTGCTTTAGTATTAAGGCAATCAGATGTGAAATATCAATACATCTGCGCAGCATGAGCAACTGTATCCTGTTATTCTGGTGAATAGTAGAAGTAGAAATGAGGAATGTGAAAAAGAGAAACACTAACTGAAAACAGATTATATACAGTGCTGCAATGATAGTAAATATCATCAGGCAAGATGATATCTTACTATGTGTCTGACTTTAATGAAACAAATCAAGACAGAACAAAATCATTTCAGTTTAATTAATTTAAAAGCTTAGTTGTCCCAATTCCTAGAAATTAGACATGATTCATTCTCTATCCATTACAGAGAGGAAAATGTGTCAAATATCTGCATGTAGTAGTACTATTTTTCATACTAACTTTACTTTTCTGTGTAGCTCCTCTCAGTCACTGAGCTCTTCAGATTCCTACCAAGTCAGAGGGATGGAATTCATACTTAACACTGCTTTAAATCTGAACAAACATTGAATTGAAATAACATAAAACTTCTCTTACTGTACCTTTCCATTGGGTGTTTTTCTGTTTCTTCATTTAGGAATGAATGAAGTTTCAGAGAATGTGGCTTTTTTTGTTATTGCATGACAATATAGTGTTGAGCACTCTGCTTGCTTCTTGAGTATTGTGGTACAGCTCTGTCTTTTGGGGTATTTTTACAAGTTTTATAAACTTGTTTAATTGCTAAACCAGCAGATACTTAAACACATTATTCACTCGCCTTGAGACTGTATTACAACATTAGTGTTTGCTATTGGCAAGAGCATTAAATGTTGAGGTTTCACTGTAAGTGTTAGAGGCATGGACATTCTCCCTGTCTCTGTTTATAGACCATAAAACATCTAATAAAATGTGATGGAGACCAGTAATGTAGATTTCATAAATGGTACTAAAGCTACTAATTCATAAAGCTACTAATGTCCAGTTTGTTACAATACAATCCAACAGGAAAAAAAACAACCAACCAAACAAAAGACCTCACACACCCCCAAAAAACCCACATAACAAACAAACAAAACAAAACAAAACAAAAAAAACCAAAACAGATGACCCCTTTTTTTAATGTACATTCCATGAAGAAATGTTGATGAAAATCCTCTTCACAACAGTAATGAAATGAAATTATATAAACTTTTTTTAAAGATACATAACATACAAAATGTCAAAGGATAAAACATGCAGTACAAACATTCACTTCTAGTAACACGGTGACTATTAATATGACTGTAGTTAGTTTTCCCAAACTGTTTTTCTTACATGTTCATTACTAACATTTAAGACAGAGAATGCTGCATGCCTAGCTTATGTAGAAATTAGTTCCACAAAGAGATTTAAAAATAGGTCTGTTCCATTAGTAGCACTATGTGAAATATGAGCTGATCTATTTTCCATAGCAGTAGTGTACGTGTGCACGCTGAGATTTGTATTTTATTACTAATGGCATGGTTATAAATCAAAAGTTGCATGATGTGTCTACTGTTTGTTCACATGTTCTCCAGAAGTTGGCATAGTGGTGACTCATACTCTGTTACTCTTTAAGCATTTGATATTAGATTACTTATGCTTAATAGATGGATAGATAGGGAATTAGATCCTTAAATGGGATTGAATAAATTTTAGTTTATATGTCTGTGACAGAAGGTCTACGAATAGTGGTAAGAGTCAACAGCATTCTGGTTACTTAGCTGTAGATGACGTCTGTTTAAAATAGTGTCTGAAAACAGCCTGTTAATTTGTTGTTCCTAAGGAAGAAGGTTCAAAACTCCTACATAGGTATTTTCAGAGGGACAAAAAAAAAAAAAAAAGCAGCTTCTCATTATTTTGAAATAAAATCTGTAAGATCATATTGTTTAATGCATGATTTAGAACTTGTATGTGGAGACCATCTACATTGCAGGGCAGCAACAGTTACTTGATTTTGTATTCCTGCCTATGGGTTCCTTGCCCATCACTTGTATTAAATTTCTCTGACGTGCTCTCTCAGCAAATATGTATAATTACTTCAGAAAGATTGTAATGAGATAATAGACCTTTAACATACACTGAGTGAGTGGTTTAGCTTTTTTGTTAAAGTTAGGACAATAAATATTTGTTCTTATTTTTTTTTGATTGTCATAACAGGCATCCTTTATACAAGTATGTGATTGTAAGTGAACTGCCAATACACTATATTATGTCAGTGGCTCAAGGTTTGTAGCTATGTAAAATTTGACAGGCATCAACTTACTTGGATGGCATCTTTGCAATTCATTTGAAGAAAATGTCTGAGGAATTTGTCAACACTATTGATTTTTCTGTCAGATAGTCTACATGGGCTGGACGGAAGAACGGGAACAAGACTCCCTTCAGGATCGAATGTACACACCAAAGTTTCTGGCACTGAGGGGATCTTCGCTGTATAAGTTTATAGCACCTCCAGTAAGTATATTTCTCATGCTTAGTAGGAGTAAATATTATTTAATTAAATAATTAAATACGTTACATTACATAACATGTAATATATACAAGGTTTTCACAATGAGATATCACTCAATGAGCTAGCAGGATTGCAATTTATAGCACTGAAAAGTTCCAGAGTATGTGATATAGAAGTGATAGAAAATAGCTGTTCATCAGGTGAGTGGGCATCTAACAAGAATTTCTTTTCCCCACACTTACCTGAGCACTTAGAAAAATACAAGAGAAATCTACCTGTGCTAAAAGGGGGCTTTTCATTTTCCTTTGGCAGGCAGAACAAGCCTGAAGCAAGATGGCTAGGTTTAAGCAGAACTATCATTCTAGTCAAACCGTTGAGATTTGGGGAAATATCAAAACTTTCTGCATGCTGTGGAAATGTCAATATCTCTGTATTTAGGTTTCATCCTGAATATAACTCTTATGTTTCTTGGGAGCACTAAATGGAAGGTAGGGAAGCAAATTAAATTATTTGGATTAATTATATTAATTGGAATCTGACTAGCAACACTGGGCAAAATTTTAGCTGCTATCTCATACTCAGCAATTCA
The DNA here is from genome assembly GCF_000690775.1 of Eurypyga helias. Lineage (NCBI taxonomy): Eukaryota > Metazoa > Chordata > Aves > Eurypygiformes > Eurypygidae > Eurypyga > Eurypyga helias. The sequence continues at coordinate 52,989 of NW_010269010.1, forward strand.
CTTTCACAGTTAGCTAAGTATCCAGTAGCCGTTCCATACCAGCACTAGGGAGAGTGTTTATTGGATGACCATTCTGACTGTTAAACCCTATGTTGCCAGATCCAGGCTGTAGCTCCTTCCTTCCCGAATCATAGAATCGTGGGATGGTTTGGATTGAAAGGGACCTTTAAAGTTCATCAAGTCCAAGCCCCCCAGTAATGAACAGGGAAATCTTCAGCTAGATCAGCTTGCTCAGAGCCCTCTACAACCCGACCGTGAATGTTTCCAGGGATGGAGCATCTGCCACCTCTCTGGGCAGCTTCTTCCTTAGGTAGTTCAAAGCCATCTTGTCAAAAGTTTCCAGGATTAATATGCTTGTAGGTAAATGGGTAGTGGGTGATGATTAATGGGTGTGGGAGGAACATGTTTGTAACTGTGAACCACAGTGATGGGAGTTAGGAAATTTTGGCAAGCTGCTGCTGTATCAGAAAAGCTACCTATCCTCGAAGTCTTTATAGGTCTGGTTTCAACTGAGCTGCAAGCACATCTTGATTTTGTTCTGTCAGATTCTGGTTCTTATTCTAAAACCGAAAGACAGCTCAAACATAGAGAAAAATATTTTCTCTCCATGGACTAGAAGAGAGCAGAATGATAGACATATATTTAAAAGAAAAACAGAAGAAGAGTTCCTTAAAAAGCTGAATTTAATAATTGCACACTGATATGGCCATCAAAATTATCTGCTTATCAAATACTTCCTTTCTACCTGAAAGGTACCTGAAAGGCCTTTTGAAATTACTTCTAAAATCCTATTTTCCATATGCAGACTTCTACTCATACAGTTATGTTTGCTATTCTGCAGGTATATGTGTTCATCTCTTCCAGGGATTATGAAAGATTAAGAACAAACCTTCAATGCCACAGTTTCAGAGCTTCTATTTATGAGATGTGTAAACTCTAGTTATGAGAAGAAAAACAATTTTAATTATATTTGCAGTGTAAACTTCTTAAATTAAGTTGTTTTCAGAACACAGATGTGCTGCCAACATTTTAACCAGAAAATCAAATTATCGTATTTCCCTGGTCTCTGCCAAAGTCTAGCACATTAGGGAAGTCAGTGTTTAAACAGTGTATCTCGCACACACCACCCCCCTCCCCGCCCCCTTCTTTCATCTGTTTAATCAATAGTACTTCTACTTTCCATGCTCGGATAAATGAGCAATTCTGACATATCTTATTTGCATTTTGAAAGCTTTAAAAAAATTACTTTTATTTCCTGGTACATTTTCTCCTTTAGAATTATCGTGTATTAAGTCTGGTGGGTTTCACGTTCTTACAGTTCATAGTTAGAAATCTCAGGGAGAATGAACCTTAACTGAGAAAGAGCTGCTAACACCTTTTCTCTTGCTACTCAAGCTTTTAAATTAAAATATTAGTAGTGAACAGGGCAAGAAATTTCTATGAGTGTCTTAATTCTACATTTGCTTTTGCTTTGCACATATCTTTGCATAGGAAGAATTTTGATTTGACCTAAAAATTAGTCCCTTTATAAGTAGAAACAAAAGTGGACAACTAGGAGAGAAGGGGGAAGTCTGATATTTTTCAAAAAAAGTCTACAGTGAGCTTTTAGACATAGCTCTGAATGGCTTTGAGCTTCAGCAGTAATAGTAGCTACTTTTCCTGATGGGCCAATAATCAGTTTGCACAGCTGATTTTTCTACTCAGTGAAGCTGTAGCAAGACTCCTCTCCCCATTTCTCTGTTTATGGTGGGAAAGTTAATTTATTGTCCACAGTAGAAAGCTCAGCTTTCTTTTTATTTTTTCCCTTTATTTCTCCGACAAAAGCATTTTACGTGTTATTCATCACATCTCTGAATAGCTTCTTAAAACTCAGGCATAAAGATTGTATATTTCCAACATTTCTTTACTTCCTCATTCTATATCAAACAACTTGTTGACTCTCAGAATTTAGTCATTCCCTTCCCTAGAAATCTGGTTTAATACCCATACTTCACAGTGTGTGAAAACTGAGTGTGAGCATCACTGCAAATAAATAAAATTTTAATAGTAAAGGAACTGTAACACTGTATTTTTAAACTTTTCCTTCCTGAATGTGATTTCCTCAAAGGCGTTTCAGTTACAATAGTGTTTGTACCTAAAGATTAGTCAAGGGTGTAATTTTTTCATAAAACACCAAAATAATTTTGATAAAGAAAGGTTTATAGGAAGACATCCAAACCCATAGATGCTTCTCAGCCATGTTGTGTCAACTAATGATTTTTTTCTCTTTAGATAAAAGATAAGTCTTATGTAATACTTACTTCATATGCTTTGGATACCATTTTATAACACATTTTTCAAAGAACTTTATATTCTTGAATGTTGAAAACCAAATAAACTTCTGTCTTCACCACCCTCGTCATCTTGCCTAAACAATTGTAGTGATACAAGTGCCCTCCTTTGGTTCTGGGCCACCTTTCAAAACTTCTTACCATTAAGATTTTTTTTTTTCATATATAGCCTTATATATAGCCTTTCATATATAGAATCTGGATCGTTCTCTTTCCTTCTTGCAGTTTCCTTGGAAAGTCTTTTATAAATTGCTGTGATATCACCTTGACTCTTCCCTTACTGAATATATTAATCTATCCCTTTCTGTCTTATTTAAATCTTAAGCCTAACCCTTGCATGATTTTATTGAACTCTATTATCTATGTGATTTTTATGTAAAATAGTTGCTCAAAATTAACACCATTAAAAGCAACTTCCAAATCCTGACACAAAGAGGAGAAATAGACTATTCTTCATATCTTACTTTGTTAGAATTTAGGAGTAGATTTCTCTTGGTAAGAAATAAAGGCAAATAAAAAAATATTTGCCTCTGTTGTTCCTTGATCGTTTCCCCCCGCCCCCCCCAGCCCTGGATTTCAAGGTATGTGAGATAAGTGTCTGGGACATTGCAAGGTTGGAGAATTTGGTGTTATGGATTTGCAGACAATGTAGGTGGCTGGGAACAAGTTGTGGCATGCAGTTACACGGAGGGAAGTGGTGAGACACGTGCCTTCTTATAGTCAAGGGTCTTTGAGAGGAACTCATGGGCTGCCTCCTGTCAGGATCTGAATGCAACCCCCACCAGCTTCCAGGGCAAGCCCCATCATTCAGCACAGAGCAGCCTGCATGCAAAGGCACTGTGTTGTAAGCACAAGGAGATGGGAAGGATGTCTCCTAAGCGCTGCCTGGACGGAACAGTCTGGTCCCTGGTAGTTATTGCCCTGAGGCTGTTCTTGGTCTTTCTGTATACAATGACTAGATGTAAATGGTTTAGGGGTAGGTTTTTTTCTTTTCTTGATAAACTTAATTCTTGAAATAAACAAAAATAACCACTTTCCTTTCCTGTTTGTTTGTTTCAAAGGTTACAACCTGGGATTGGACACGAGCTGAGAAAACGTTTTCAGTTTATGAGATAATGTGCAAAATTCTCAAGGTATGATGAGAAATTATAAAATAAATTACCACTTTGTCAGACCAGTCAACAATCTCAAGCATAGCACTGCAGCGGGAAACTGCATGTGACCACCTTGCAGAAAGAGATCCATTTTTTGCCTTTGAAGTCAGTATCGGAAGTCCTGGTGTCAGTAGATACACAGCCAAACTAGAAGCCATGGCAAAATGGGAAATAAACTGATTTTTACTAGGAAAGTATTTTATTTTTCCATAATGCTGTATGGGTTTTATAGCTTTAATTTAATGTGACATTTAACTCGTGTAACATTTCTTTTCCTGAGAAACTAAACAACTAGCGATCGATTTGGTTGCTTTCAAATATGTTGATACAACCGACAGTTCCTGTAATGCAAGATTTTACTGAGGGCATAGTCCTTAAAACATGTAATAATATTCTGAAAACTTTCATCTTATGCTTTTAAGTATATAATATAATGTTTAAGTAATTAAGTAATATAATGTTTGCCTTATCTGTATTAAATAGGAAGAGATCATGAAATATGTTTAGAAAGCTAAAGCTGTGAGTAGCAAATTGAACAGGGCCATTATTCTACATTGTATTTAATTTTTAATTCTGAATTCATTCAGAATTAATAGTATATATAGTCTTTGTTTGAAAAACAGTGAAAAACAGTTTTCTAGACGCTCAGTATTCCTCGATCTAAAACACGAAGAGAGGAAAAGGAGATGAAAAAGAGATGAAAAAAAATGTCTCTTTTTTCATTCATTTGAAGTGCTTGCCTGTGCATGTTGGTTTGGTGGTCAAAGTTATAATTTTGGTTTTGGGAATTTGGTCATTTCTGAAGTTTCATCTAGGCAGAGATAGACTAGTATAAAAAAGAACTATCAAAAATCGTATTTTAAAAAAGTGTTTCCCATTGAGAAGACTTTATACCGAGACGGTACATTTCCTAGTTTTTGTAGGTCACATAGGTTCCCTATACTTTCCTTTAGGAGACAGATTACAGATGGAGCAGCTCGATAAAATTCAGAAACTTAACATCAGAGACTTCATAAATAAGAAGCCAAATTTATAGGCTGAAAAAAGCCCATCTGCTAGCGGTCTGGTTCAGAAAAATGAAAGGAGTTCTTCTACTGCTGTGTTGGCTGTGAGGTCTGGAGTCTTCATTAAGTGGTAGAACATCCCAAATGCAACGAGTCCTTTAACTACCAAGTGTGTACAAACATTGGCTCTTTAGTAGTGGTCATGTAGGGAGAGACTTAACAGGAAAAATTAATCACTCTTGTGAAGACATTGCACTGAAGGTGTAATGTGAACAATGCTCTTAGAACACAATCAGTTTTTCAAAGAGAGAAAAAATCTAGTTTGTGACATACACTTTTTTTTTTTTTTTTTTCCTGGTGACCTTTTATTACTTCAGGCCTTGAGCCTGGGAAACATTAAGCACCAAGGTGCTTATTTCTCTGAGAAGTAAGCCTGTTGGAAGCAGGATGACTCTCTTCCTTGTGACTTATCCAAAGGCGTTATTACACTGTTTAAATAGAAATGTACAGAAATTATGCCATATAGTTTTCTGTAATTTAAAGGTCCTCCTTCTTTTTATTCCTTCTACCATTTTACTTTGTTGATACTCTTCTCATTCAGTCATTTTTATCCATTTTTCTTTTCTCCCCTTCTCCTTTATCCCCTTGTATACCAATGCCCTTCCCCACCCCCATTTCAGCCTTGTAGCAGAAGTTAGTTACAGCCAAGCACAGAAAAGAGTACAAAAATGGTGCTTTTTCTTATCATCCAGCTCTTCAGAGTGTCTGGGAAGAGGTGTAGATCCTCCACTCTCAGTCTGTATTAACAGAGGAGGTCCCAGTAGAGAGGCAATTCCAGTTTAAGCGATATAGGAATATCATCTATGTGTTTCTTTATCACATTATTCATATCCAATTATTTCCTTATTGCTGGTAAACATGGTCAAGTGTGGAAATGTTTCAAATGGGTTCTTCAGCTTACTACAACCTGTAAATAATAAAAGATTGAAGTAAAAAAATCTTTGCAATGAAATTACAGCTTTTGACATTGGACTATTAATCTTCACCATATTCTAGTTTTCCACAGCAGGTACTATAGGACTTCACCGTGTTTTCACTAAATATAAAAGCAAGTAAAACCAAGAAAAACAGCTTTACATTACTACTACTATACTGAACCTCTGTGGAGATTCAAGGTTTTGTTCAGCTTTTATGCCAGCATCATAAATGACTTCATTTTAGCAGTCTGTGTTTCTAGGCACACTTGTACAAGCCCCATGGATATTACTGAGCCACAGGCAACTTAAAAAAAAAAGTTGCTGTGGTGTTTTGTGATCACTTTCAAACTTTTTCCCTTCTCTAGCACCTCACATGCTACTTTCATTATAAATTTGTTTTCCTTGGAGAATGGTTGGATGGCAAAAGGTCAGACTAAACAGGGTTTGAAGCAATTATATTCTCAGAGATTGATATATAGGATGATAACTCTGGAAATCTAATGAAAAAAAGAAGAAAAGAAACCTAGACTCTTCTACTGCAGAGTTTTCCCTGTCCCATACTTCCTGTTTTTCCATGGCAGAGACTAAGTTCATGTCATTCTCTTCCGGAAAATTGAGAAGATAGAATTATTCTATATTTCTACTTCAGAAGAGACAATCATGTGTCAATGGGCAGAGATAAATCCAGGAAGACAGTAATGCCTGTTTGCAGGACAATATTATCACTCAGTGTCCCTTAAGTGAATTCAGTTCCATATTCTCAGTTAAACTCAAACTGTCCAGTCTACACCTCACTAGGAGTAAATATCATAGAACATTCCCAGAGAGTCGAACACCATTATCTGTATTTTTAATTTATTTTAGAATAATCACGACCATGGATTTTTTGCTAAATGGACCATTTAGCACTCTCCCAAGCAATTCCTGTTTGGGAGGAGCTGGAGCTCCAGCTGCATACCTGGAGCAGTTCATGGGTGAAGAGGCATTTGTAAAGAACCTTTGCATGTGAGCATCCTGTTTTAGGGCGATAAAGAATTTCATAGTGTGGATGTGGTCTGGTCCTTGCCAGGTGGCTACAGTGCTACGAACAGTCCCATACATGCTTAATTTGTTAGTATAGATTTAGCTTCTGTGACTAATATTCACTTTAAGTAGAAGGACTTGCAAGTGGTCTGTGCTAACCTTTGTACAACTTGGCCCAGGAGTGAGAAGCAGTGCTTTAGAATTAATGTTTCCAAAGCATATTTCCTTCTATATTGGTCAGGCTGTTGGGCATCCTGAGGAGGAGCAGATTTGTCATCTGCATGTTGGACTAAGTGTGTTGGTCAGGACTGCCACAACACCTCTGTAGAGCCAGCAGAAACATGGGTCTTGGCTCATGTCTTCTTTGTCAAAGTGGATTACTAAATGTTACCACAGCACTTACTAATCAGAATGTTACTACATTCTGTGGCTTGCTCAGATTGGAATGAGATGTTTAAAAAACTTTTTCATATTTAGACTTACAATCATTAGAAACTCGGATGCAGCTTCCACCCAAGCATGCTGTTGTTTTATCCTGCTGTATACTGACAACTTCAATAACTGTCCCTCATGCCAGAAGTACAGCACTTCAGTAAATCTGTCCAAAAGTATTTTTTTTATTCTTCTTCGTCTTCCCAATTCTCACTGAAATTCTGTTGAGTTTCACAAGAATAGCTTTGATTAGAGACATTCGCTACCTTAAGTTTGTAATTTTAAATAGATTTGTAATTTTTCTTAGTTAGATTGCTCGAGGTTTCTCTTCATGACAGAAACATGGAGAATATGAACTGCTAGATCCTAGTGAATACACATTAATATTTCAATGTTTCAGTATGAGAGAATACTACCACTTCTGGTGACAGTAAAAATATTAAAACACTAGATAAATATTAATGTCTAGACCCAGCAGAGAACTCCACTGATTTGTCAGGAAGGGAATGTAATGCAAACATGTTAAATGAAAATCAGAACTCATCTGCCACCATGGCCAATGTTTTCTTCACAGTTGCCGTCATGTGTGGAGTGTGCTTTCTCCTTTAGCATCCGTTCCAAAGGCTCTGACTCTTCTCATGAACGACAGAAGAAACTGTGATGCCATTTTCAATTATTATGGGTCTCTTGGCCTCAAGCATCTAAAAGGCTGGATCTTCTGCACCTTAATCTGAGATGTCAGAGATTAATGTGATCTATAACTAGCAGATTCATATTTATAATAGTCCTCTAGTAAATCACTAGTTTGTTGTTGCTGTTTTGGTTTTGGTTTGTTTTTTTTTTCCCCCACATCAGATTACAGGGAACAGACAGAGGAGGAGACTTGCCTTAAGCAAGGCAGTAAGTGACTATTACTGTGATTAAGACTTTCTAAATAATTATGAAGACCATTAAAATGTGAAGCATAAAATTAGATTTCAAAAAGTTCTCTTTTGACTGTGTGAAAAACAGATTTGTTGATACAAATTCAGCAAAGGAGCACTGATCCCTTAATTCAATATTTACAGTTTCAGATAGTAAACAAGTATAAAAAAAGCCCCAAACCCTGACAATCACATTCATACAAAAAAATACCAAAACAATAGTGGATTATAATAAAAAGGTCTGTAGAAAGTTTTCAAAATACCATGTAAAAATGCATATCTCGTAAGTATAAAGATCTTAATTGTCAAGATTTTTGGATTGTAATAATAATTTTTGACATGCAAAGTAGATAGAGCAGGCTGAGTACAAAAAAAACACATTTTAATCATATTGGATTCAATTATTCATTGTGAAATAATGGCAAACAGCAGTGGGCTGTGTTGGATGTAAAAGGAGCATTTATGGAGATGCAAATAACATAAGACCTGGGGGAGTAAATGCATAAATTGATAAGCATACGAAGTAATTCATTAAAAATTCAATAGCTCTGTTTATTATGGGGTGGAAATAACACAGAAAATAGAGAACACTGAAGAACTCTTGAACCCTAAAAAGAAACAGGTAAAAAGAAAGAGTGCATATAGATCAAAGTCAGGCAAGTTCGAGTTGGGAAGAAGTTAGAAAGTGCAAAAGTTCTGATAATCAGTCAGTGGAAGCTACTGGTAATAGAAGTTGGTAGTTTTTAAACCACTTCCTTTTTTTACCACCCATTTTATTCAAGCTGATGCTAGTGGGACAGTGACACAAGCACATGGATGAAAAGCTGTGATCCCTGTTAAGCAATTTGTCAGACAACTAAATCTAATGATACCATTTCTGACATTAAAGTTTATATATGAGTCATTTTCAACAGAATTGGTGGTAGAATTTGCTATGAATAAATATTTCTAATTTATTCTGGAAGAAGATTGTTTCACCCTATCCTCTATTCTGAGGGGTAAATCTCCATTATCAGCAAACTAATTGCAGTTTTAAGAATGGTCAAATCTTTAATACACCAGAAAAACAGGTACTTAAATCACTGTCTTCAGAAATAGGCAGATGGCCCCCTCCTGTTCAGTACTTCATAGCTGGTTGAACTGTATATGTCTTTTTTGTACCTTTTATCTTTTTGATACGTAGTTTTAATGTGTGTTTTGAGTTTGTGAGGAAGTGTAAGTAAGTGTATGCATGCACATAAGTCAGTATTTTAACAAGATTTAAGTTTCTGATAAATTGGTAAATAACGTAAATATTTAAGCATTTTTTGCCATATGGGGGATAGAAAGAAGTTTGTTAAATTTTGCAGGTAAATTACAAGAATAAGATAAAAGTTTTCTGCAAGCAGGTTTGCCTTGTTTGCTTGAGTTACTAATGTTCTTCAGCGTCATCCAAGCATCTCCTTTTAATTGTCAGAAAACACGTTTCATAGTTCAGTGACCTGCCTTCTGTCTTCAGTGTGTCAAGCAAAAATATTTGGAGATTTACAATAAAAAGCACGCTTTGGTCAGCATAAAACAGGAAACATATTCATGTGTCAGATCAGCTCTGAAATTAAATGTGAGGATAATTGTGAAAGACAGTCTATGCCCACAATATGTCAGGATGGTGAATCATCGATATTTATAGCTGGTATCATTCACATCCGAGCAGCTATAATTTTCTTACTGTATCAATCAGGACCAACTTGGTGTCTCAGAAGACTTGTGTTTCCTTCCTTATTTAGCTATTAGTGTGTGTAAAAACCTCGAATGCAGTTATGTTAATTTTCCCACTTAAATTTCCTGTGATTTTGTTCTCCATTTTCAGTAAGTCAAGCAGGGGAAAGGGATGATATAAAAAGCATGGGAAACTACAGAAAATGTTTATATATTCAGATAAATTTTAAAGTCATTGCAAATAGATACATAAACATATAAAGTGAAGGTACAGAACGTATCTTAAGGCTATCATTAATACGGTTTGCTCAATGGCTGCAACTTGCATCCTGATGTGATTCTAGTAAAGTGCTTCACGCGTACTCAAAGCTGTCTAGGAAGCATAAGTAATGAATGCCTTTTATGAATAGGTTAATGCTGCATCCAGGGAAAATAAGATTTTCAGCCAGGTTTTAGCCAGGTGCCGGTACTTGGTAAAAGTGCTAAAGTGTTGAGTGTTTCAGTTCTAAGCAGTTGAAGTCATTTTCAGTCTTGGTTTTGCTTCCTGGTCTAAATTTAGGAGTATTTATGGTTTCCAAAGAAAAGAGGATCTGTTCCCACTCTAACTAGAATTACAGTTGTCTTATAAGAAAAGCAGTAGAAGTCATAAATGATCTCCATGTCTGCTGACGTTAAGACCATCATTAAGCTGGCTGCTCCTACTTTGCATAGAGATAAGCAGTAGATGACCACACTTCTGGCCCGATCATCCGTATTTTCTGTGATTCTGTGTATGATGTTTATTTCCCGTCAACATGTACATAGTGATACAAACCCTAATCTGTGAAGTGTTATTTTGGATAAATTGAATGGGCCTTGTGTGTTTAAGATGTTGATGTTGCTGTAACTGCACAACACCATGTATGAGTGCTTTTTGAAAGCAGAGGAAGTGTTTTTAGATGTCTAACAACTGCCACTGCATAAAGGCTCATTAACTTTTTATTTGATTCAGAAAAGGAAGGACAAACAATTTTATAAATTATTGTTATTGTTAATTTGAACTTACTAAGTAAGGCTTTTCCTGTTTCCTGTTAACTTCAGTTTTTTTCTTTTCATTAAAAAAAAAAAAACTAAAACATTTTTAAACCATTTTAACTGTCACCTTTTGGGGAAAAACAAATTGGTTGTGTTGGGCTGGGGCTGCCAATCTCAGAGTTTGGTCCTGCTTCCTGGAAGAAATAACAAGATAAACACACGGGGTGGGGGGT
>NW_010269011.1:0-526 GCF_000690775.1 Eurypyga helias
TAAATTCTCATTAACCTGCTCCCCCATTTCCATCCCATCCTACACAGATGTAGTTCCCTTAGTCTATGGACTCTCTTTGCAAATGCCCATAAAATGTGCATTAAGTTCATTTAGTCCATGACATTGGGATCCATCCGTTGCAGGGGTCACTCAGGACAGGAAAGGTGGAGTGTTGCATGAGATCGTTGGGGGCCAAACACATCTAAGGTCTGGTCACTGCTGCACTTGTGCAATGCATGTCCTCTGTTGGCTCAGGTGACCTTGGCTATAGTAATTCCAAAAAAACCCACATCAGAACAAAGGTTATATACAGCAATTATTGTCCTTCATGCAATTTAATTAATTGACTAGTTTTACCTATAATCAAATCCCCTTGAGGTACACATCAGAGGAGTTCCCTATCTTCTTGCATTACTCACAAGTGCACCCATGTCCTTCAGCAAAAACAATACCACGAATGGGTTTGCCTTTCCTCGAGGCAGGAGTAACCCTGACTGTTTCTCCCAACGTATTTTTAACATGCACT
>NW_010269012.1:0-13141 GCF_000690775.1 Eurypyga helias
GATACTTATAAAAAACATAATCCAAACACAAAAATCCTTTGTCAGCCAACAGCTCTCTGGATGCAGTCTGGAGAAGCTAGTTTTCAGAAGGAAAGCAAATACAGCTTAACACTTCCGTGTCCTACACTTCGTACAGAAACAGCCAAAAATGAACAGCCTAAGGATTAGCGTAACACTGGCGAGATAACCTTATAAAGAAATCTTCCTGTGACCAGTAACGTAGATCCCAGGGCAGATTTCCACCTCCCGACCTGCGCTTGCTTGCACCAATACACCACGTGACTGATTTATAATCTCTTCAAAGACCTGAAAGACCCCAGATCACCTTTCAGAAACTTGTTTTGCAAAACATCGCCCCTCATGTTCTGTTGCCAGGGACAACTACTTGCAGCACCCTCTCTGCTAAGGCACACCTGAATTCCTATTTCCAGGTGGAGCAGTCTGGGAGACGGCTGCCTTTAGGCTGCAGCTTTCCTGGAGCCTCAGGGGGGCTGGAGGAAAGTTCTTCTGCTTACATTTGCTTCACATATGGAAGGTTTGCTTTGCAAACACAGGGCCTGGAAACTCTTTTTTTTTTTTTTTAATTTCCCCCTTTCTAATGAAAACAGACTCTGCAGATGCCAAAATGTAAGTCCCTGAATTTGGAAAAGGTTTCCTCCCGACTGTTTGTGTTTGGGCAGTTGGCTGTGCTCAGACGCAGGGTGCCTCTGGGGTTCCAGCAAAACAGAAGGAACTTGTCCCTCAGCACATGGGAGACATAAATCTCTGCTTTTTTCTTCAGCTGTAACTTTGAGAAACTCCATAACAAGCTCCTTTTTAGTCACTTCGCAAACTTCCAATCAGGTTATTTTCTTAAGACTTTCCGTGCGTACCCGTATTTTGTTTTGAAGCACGAAGTGTTTGAGCGCATTTTTTAAAATCTTTGCTACGCGAGGACACCCAGAAACCAAAGAAACCATTGTTAACCATCTTGGGCAAATCACTCAAGATCACAAGACAGACATGTTTCTCAACCGCAGAGATACAGGAAGACGTTAAAGACGCTCAGCACTCAATCGGAACTGAAAACGCTCGATTCACTTTTTGTGTTTTTTAAAATATAAAACTGCAACTGTTACTGTCCAAATAAAACTCAAAGTGTGTGTAAGGGTGGTCAAATAGTAGAACTCAACAGCCACTGCCTTACAAAGATCTACCCGTGAACGGTAACTTTTTTCCTCCAAAACAGGAATATCAGTTGTTGTCTCGTAACTTCTACTTCTTAAAGCCGCCCAATTTACTAATTGCTCAGGGCCTCTTCTTTCTCACAAAGAGATACAGATGTCTGTACTAACAGCAGTCACTGTTTCAAAGTATCTTCCACAAACCTGCAGAGGAACTCCTCCCCCAGTACAATATATAAATGTATTTTCAAACGTTCTTTCCCAGGATGCTGTAGGTATTCTTACAAAACGCTAACTCTGTCACACAGAATGTTCCACTGCAACTGAACAGAAATCCATAAAACCCACCCCCAGCACACCACACGAACAGTCCGGTACAGTTCTAACAATTTACACCTAACAACCTGCAAAGTATTGATTTCAAGAAACTGAGAAAGCGGCCTTTTTCTAAAAATTTCAGTTTTTCAACAACAACAACAAAAAAACCCTTACATTACGTAATTCAACATTTGACAAAGCGGAGCTGGACATGTAGTTGTCACTGCTAAACAAAGCAGGAATTGCTCACTTAGAAGAGCTGTTAAACCCTTAAGGGCATTTCTCTAAAACTGCCCAGGCTCCAGGACCACCCAGCAAGACCTATTTTCTATCTGCTTGGCAATAGACGACAGGTCAGCTTCATTTTCCCCCTGTTGTTAGACGGCTTCTCATTTAATTACCGAATAGGTAAATTGCATACTTCAGTATTTTGGTGAATCGAAAAAGGAACATGCAAACTGTATTTTATAATCAGATTTCTTCCTCATGACCGATGGCAGAAGGACCTAAAACGTTATTTCGCCGTCAGCTGCCTAAACAAATCTGGGTTTAATCAGTAAGATTATAGAGACCCTTTAGACTGAATATATACACTTCCTTAAAATACACTAAAATCATTACTCACTTGTTCATCGAACGGAATTGCAACTGCTGTTGCTGCCAGCCGAGAGACAAAATACGCGAGGCGAGGCCTGAGGCTTATTTACTGCACGAAATCCTGCGCACGCTTCACCACGCGCTCGGAAACGCTGTCAGAAGCTACCACCGTGCGAAGGCGGGTTTCACCCCGTCTCCATCGCAGCAGCTCTTCTCAGCTACCTTTCTCTCCCGCCCGCCGTGCTTCATGCTGCTGGGGCACCTCGGAACGCAAAAGCACACTGCGGTGGTTTCACTTCCTCGAAGAGAGCGCGGAAAGGAAATTGCAGTGCTGAGCCAGCAGCGCAACGCCGACGGCCGTTACTGCCACCCGGCCACTGGAACAATTGGCAGGGAGGGAGGGAGAAGAGAGGTCCTGCGGCTCGAAAGGGCAGGGGACACGTCAGGAAGAGGTTAAACCATTAACCCGGTACCTACAAGCGCCGATACTGGTGTGCATCGGGAGATGCCCGATTGATGGGTCACGGGGTGCCGGTGAGGGGCGGCTGCTGTCACCAGCCCCCCATTCCCAACGTAAGGACAGCCGAGCACGCTCCGACTCTAATTTCGTCTGCAAGCACCTGAAAATAAGCCTGCAAATCCACATTTAGACAACTACTTAAAGCAGCCTCATTTTCTTGTATGCAGACACCCTTTAAGAGTGATTACAGGATGAATCAATCATAGAACCATAGAATGGTTTGGATTGGAAGGGAACTTAAAGATCATCCAGTTCCAACCCCCCTGCCATGGGCAGGGACACCTTCCACTAGACCAGGTTGCTCACCCGGCCTGGCCTTGAACACTTCCAGGGATGGGGCATCCACAACATGGATATAAATGCAGGAGCGCACACCTACTGGGTGGACAGGTCCCTTCCTCCCACGGTAGCGCCACTTTGCTAGTGGCCTGCGAACTAGAATCTGGTTCTAGAACCCAGAATCAGAATCTGGGCAGGTAATCCCACTACTTTTAAGCATCTCACAGATAGTTTTTCCTCGTGACTCCTCCTTATAGCTTGTTTCTTTCCTGTGCGCTTTTAAAAAGTATTATCATCAAAAAAATACACTTTTGAAATCAGGGGTGTCATTTTCTGTGCAATCCATACAAATAAACATGCCTGTGTCAGTAGAGCCGCCCCTCGGCAGAGGAGAGCAGTCCAAGGGGAAAGGCTCTCAGAGGAAATCCCACCTCCATCACTCCAAAATTCACAGGATCTTAGGGATAACTCTCCTCTCCAGGTGAGGAGAGGCCTCACCTGGAGTGCTGTGTCCAGTTCTGGGCTCCTCAGCTCAAGAAGGACAAGGAACTGCTGGAGAGGGCCCAGCACAGGGCCACGAAGATGATGAAGGGCCTGGAGCACCTTCCATATGAGGAAAGGCTGAGAGAGCTGGGTCTGTTCAGCTGGAGCAGAGGAGGCTGAGGGGGGATCTTATCAATGCTCATCAATATCTAAAGGGTGGGTGGCAGGAAGATGGGGCCAGGCCCTTCTCAGTGGTGTCCAGTGACAGGATGAGGGGCAATGGCCATAAACTGGAAAACAGAACGTTCAGCCCGAACATGAGGAAACCCTTCTTCCCTGTGAGGGTGACAGAGCCCTGAACAGGCTGCCCAGAGAGGGGGTGGGGTCTCCTTTCCTGCAGACTTTCCAAAGCCGCCTGGACTTGTTCCTGTGTGATCTACTCTAGGGGATCCTGCTCCGGCAGGGGATTGGACTAGATGATCTCTAGAGGGCCCTTCCAAGCCCTTCCACTCTGTGAATTTGTGATAACAGGGACATCTGCAAAGTCTTCTGATTTATGCTTCAGAGGAGCAAACAAGTTGCTAGAGACTGCGTCCTGTGAACCTTAGGAGCTTATTAACTATGAAACTTCCTAATTTTCACAACCAACACTATGCGTGCTTAATGTGAGTATTTTGCAAGGCAAAGTCAATAAATACTGGGAATGTACCACTCTGCATGCGTTCTCCCCAAACTACTTTGCCTTACGCAAGTTTTCCTTAAATCTGTGGTGAAAGTATATAAACTTCCAGCGAAAAATCAGGATTGTTGTTTAATAGGCTCTCAGGAGACTGGTAAAAAGTGCAAGAAGGCTACTACTTACGGCCACGCTGCTGACTTTTCCCTGATGTGGAAGCCAGTACACCTCGCTCTGTACTGTGGCAAATGCCTATTACCAAATACCCTATTTCTCAACTCTGTTTAAACTAAAAAAGCTTTAAAAAAAAAAAAAAAGGGAAAAGGGAAGAAAAGAGTTGAATCAGATGATTTTTACTGTCTTAAACCAAGGTAGGATGTTTTTTCCACAAGACAGCAGTCAGCAGTGCATTTGACATCACCTGCAATTAAGTCTATTCAATCTTGTGAGCACTGACACTGAGCACGTGACTCACTATTTTTAGGCTCCTTGTAATAAAGAAGGACAGAAAAAAGAGCATCCAGTAAAAACTCCCAGTGGACTGTGTTAAATTCCACAGGCAAGTCAAGAGCCGAGCCTTCTGACAGGAGCTGCGCTTCTTGCGCACGTACTCGGTACGTCGATACAGCGGTCCCAGCGGAGGAGAAAACATGAGGGTGAAGCCATGAATCACAGCGCTGCTGTGTGAGACCCGGTTCTCATTTTAGCGACGGGCATACCCTGCGCTGGTACCCGGCGAGCACCGGGTCCAAAACCGGCAGGGCACAGGGAACAGTGACGCAGGATTAGCAGGAGAAACCGCACCGGCTGAGCGCTCGAGGCAGCGCTTCAGAGACTGCGTATCACAGCTTTGAGAAGAGCGGGGACCGATGTCCTGCCGGGCATCCTGCGTGGACGAGCGCATTGTCCCCTACAGTCAGAGCTGCAGCCGAAAGCCCGCGCACACTGTCCCAGCTGTGTGCTCAGTCGGGCTCCCGGAGCGAGAGCACATCCCTTCCCTGGAGGGAGGCGACTTGACATTGAGCAGGATTGACAGCGCTACGCTCTCCAAGTGTATGTCACTGTGAGTCATGCACCTCCAAAATCATGAGGTTGCCCAGATAGCAAGGGATTTAAAAAAAAAAAAAATCACTGAATTTTTACTTTTTCTTGTGCTTTCTGCTTGCTGGGTCTTTACAGGGAATAATGAAGGCCCGAAACATTAAAAAAATAACTACAGTGAGCGTATAAATGTATGACTTCACATATAAACACATGACTTCAGTAAGGTAAAGCTGCAACGGTGATAAACTGCCAGAGCTAGCATCCACAAGGCCTGCAGTACAGGGCAGGAGTCAGAAACCCGTCACCAGGGCTGTCACCGTTTCCACGATGCACATACTACGTGGCGGTAGGATTAAAAATGAGTGGTAGGTCACCGACCGTGATTTCTTCAGACTTGAACCCGGTACGCTGATTTTTGTATCCGCCACCATGATTTCTAGCTGCTTCTTAATACCCACCTGCCTGAGTGAGTCACGGTTTCAAAGAACGTTTTTTTGGTGGTGTTTTTCTTTCCCCCCTCTTTTTTCCCTTCAACAGAACAGTCAGTGTTTTGATTCTTATCTAAGTGCTTCAGAGTTCCCTGGGTGAAAGGTATATTAAATTTCATCTTTTTCAAAGCACAGATAAAGTCTCTGCAATGTAGAAACCATTCCAGAAACGCAGCAGCCCCTCGACAGCCCCCTCAGCGCATCGGCCGGGCGCTGTGTCCGCAGGCCTTTGTTCACGTGCTGGCTTGTGGAAAGCTGAGGAAAACTGAAGCTTGTACCGGACACGCAAGACCCGACAGCGCCCTGACGGCTTTCACTCTTCAGCCTCAGACACCGGGACTGCAGCTTCCAAGCCGGCTGATGGCAGGGGTGAGAGGAGACCAGGGCAGCCACAGAATTTACTGAGAAAAGGGCTGCACCAGGGCAGATGCTTGGGCAAGCACCACCAGGCAGTGGAAAACCCAGAGGGCAAAGAGCTAAGCACAGAAGGAGAAAAACAAAATAACCAAGGGCCCCATACAGTACTTATTTCTTCCACGTACGTTTTTTGACTCAAGTACACAAGGTCCTTATTGAAAGGGCAAATATTTTATTTGGCACCTGGTTTTTAAAATGGGAGATTCATATATGAGTATCAATTTTAACTAGAAAACACTTTAAACTAAAATTTTCGATGCACACAAAGTATTCATTCATACAATAATTGCCTACAATTCTCCTTACAGGTACAGTAAATTGTACAAGCTTCTCGCTCACCATAATCTTTACCAACTGAGCATGCTACGAGCGTGTTAATTAGCCGAGCACTGTGTACCAGTTTTAACATTCACACTGGAAGACCCTCAAAAGACAAAATACCCAACCTGAGGCCAAGCCTAACGCATGGCAAATATTGCATGAGCAGCCTTACTGGATTTGGAAGTCCAGCTTTGAGGCTGCAAATCACTGTGAAACAGCAGCTAATCAAGCTGTTTTGGAAAAAAAGTCTGGCTAATCAAGCTTTTTCTGAAATACAGAGTATGTCTAATCTGTGCACTTACACTGAAAGTGAGCATACCTGCAGCAGCAGGAACACGGGAAAGCTAGAAGAAAAGCTAGTTAACACCACTGAGAACACTTTTTTTTACTCAATAAAGTGCTGCAGAAGTCATTGGCAAAAGGTTTGCAAAACACATACGATACCGTTATCCACTTCCCGATTCTGCTATTTAATTCTAGCCTTAGTGGATTGAAATGTCCAAAATCTGACCAGCAGCAAAAGATGACCTACTTTCTAGCTGCAAAAACAAAAAGAGAGCATGAAAAAACAGAAAACAAAGCAAGTTTTTGATCAAGAGGTGAGAATAATTGCTAAAAAAGGTACCTGGAGGTTTAAGGCTGGGTAGTATGGTAAAAGAAGATGCAATTTCCAACAAGAATGCGTGTGCAGAGTTTTGCATGAGAGCAGTCTGTGCCAACAAGTTATTCTGGTTTTACATGCCTGTGCTTCCCACAGCCACCCTGTGCATCACATGACACATGTACTGCAGCTGATGTAGAAAGTTAAAAAGCATTCTTAAAAGCCCTTTTTCCTAGAGCCTCTTCATCTATTTTAATTAACAGTGCAGCTTTAATAAGGGGAAAAAAAAACCCCCAACAGATTAGCTTTTGGTGACTCCTCTTAGAGAGGCGTATTTTACATGTGCTGGATATTAAACAGGGAAAATGACAGTCACGCAGAGCAGGGTCATGAACTTAATTTGGTATTTCGCTCCTTTGCCACCATTTGTTATCCTTGCTGGAATGTAACAGCAGGTGCTGTGGTATTAAACACGCAGCCCGTGTCTGTCAGCTGTTGGCTGTTTCAGGGCTACACTGAGCCCCGCTCCATCTACCAGGTGTCCACGCACACTCCACAGCAGCACTGCACAAATCTTACAGAATCATAAAACGGTTTGGGTTGGAAGGGACCTTAAAGACCATCTAGTTCCAACCCCCCTGCCATGGGCAGGGACACCTTCCACTAGACCAGGTTGCTCCAAGCCTCATCCAGCCTGGCCTTGAACACTTCCAGGGATGGGGCATCCACAGCTTCTCTGGGCAACCTGGGCAAACTTTTCAGAGGAAATAAAAGTCTATCTTGAGTTATTTCTTCTGATCAAGCAAATGCAACGCAGGTACTGCATTTTTTTTTTTTGGTCAGGCCTTAGGAACATGCAGCAAGGCAACAGTGCCAAGCTCCCTAACCCAAGCGGCACTTCCCATAAAACAATCCAGCCGTTAACATTCAGCGTGAAGTTGAAGTTTAAAAAGAGGTATCTAACTGCTGTTACAAGCATCTTGGCACAAGGAATGCCTTCTTACAGAAAAGCCCTTAGCTGTAGGCACCGGGTCTGGCGCTTCTGGCTTGAACGCAGGAGAAGCACGGCGACCAGCCGCCCTGGGGACCTCTGAACGCGTGGGAGGCACTTCAGCTTGGCACGGCGGTGGGGGCAGTGCGGGGGAAGTTTAAGATACACGTGGCAACAGGACAGTGAACTGGAAGGTCGAGACAAGACGGCAGTCTGGCATGACGAGACGGATGGGGAGCTCGGTTACACGGACAAGGCGGCCAGCTGGCCATCGAACTCAAGGGGCACG
The DNA here is from genome assembly GCF_000690775.1 of Eurypyga helias. Lineage (NCBI taxonomy): Eukaryota > Metazoa > Chordata > Aves > Eurypygiformes > Eurypygidae > Eurypyga > Eurypyga helias. The sequence continues at coordinate 8,188 of NW_010269012.1, forward strand.
TGTTTTGGATCGCGCATCAAGAAGGACGGAGCAGGGAGGCCAAACGACAGAGAGGTGTGCGAGCGATCTCACAACAGCTTGGAAAACAGCTTACAATGCTTTTTCCTGTATTTCTTGCTCTGGTTCTCTGTTCTTCCCAATGTCGGTCCGTACGCCACCCTGTCTGTTTCTTGCAGGCAGGACGCGAGTCCCACAGGATCTCTCTTCCAGCGTGATGCCGAGAAGGCTGGATTCCCAGCCTGCACTCTGTTCACACATATATATAAATTACTGTTGGATCTTCCACGGGTTGCCCTGAGGAACTAGATGACACTCGCCCCACACACACGTAACTCGAATTCTGGCTTTCCCTTCCTAAAGGGGCTTCGCCTGAAAAGACTGAAGACTGCCACAGCTACAGGCCAGATACAGGAAAAATCCAGCAGTGATTCCCAGGGCACTCCGCTCTCAGGCACCTGGTTAGTAATGCCTTTTTTCAACATCCATGTTGAAATGCAGATTATAAACCACAAGGAAATATGCCAACTCAGAATTTTACTTATCAAATACTGGTTGTTCTTTGGGTCTGGGACACAGGTGACACCCATCATCTCTTCTGCAGCTTTTGAATTTTCACAGCCTGTTTTCCTGTTTTACAACACAAAGGGTAAATGTTCTGGCATTTCACTGCTAACATACATTTCCCTTACTTTCCCTTTCCACAAGGAGCAAAATAAACCAACTCATTGGTTTAGATTTTTTCTTCCAATATTTAACAGCCACAGTCTGTTCTCTCTGTATCCATACTACAACCACCAGGACTTTTGTCCAAACTTCCAGCCACGAAATCAACGCCTGGGAGCACTCCCTCTCCTTCGTTCCCTTACTCCCTTGCTGTCACTTCAGAACAGGCTCCCCAAGACCCAGACGCACAGTCTATCTCCTGGAGGTTTTGCTTTGTCTCCTGTTTGTTTCCACTTGGATTGCTTTATTCCTGGCATCTCTACTTCAAAACCAATGCTCTGAAGAGCTGAAAAAGTATGCAAAGTATTTCTACACATAACACCTACTGGGGAAGAAAACCCACCTTTAAAATCTTTGACCTAACAGCAGCTAAACCCTCAAGCATAAACTAAGACTGCCAGAACACAGGTCTATCTCCCCACGATCTTAAGAGTTTGGGTTTTGCCTTCATCAGTGTCATTAAATCCCATCAGAATATAAAGCATAAGAGAAAAGTTAGGTCTTCAATCCTGTTAGTAACTTTTTCTTCCGTAAAATTAAATCTTCTGGCTAAATGTCACTTGTGTGACACTATTTTCTTTTATGTCAGGAAGCAGTACTATCTGGGTACAGAACCTGAATTCCCAGCAAAGCACTAGTGATCCTATTTATTTTTAAGTGCTGCAAATATATTTACTGACAAAACCCAGGCAGTCTCCAGAGGTCCCTTTCAGCCTCGGCTGTTCCGTGATTCTGTAAAACCTGCATCTGTTTTGTAGTTCAGTCCTTGGGCAAGGCATTAGGAGGTGGAGTGCACTGGTTTTTTTTTACAGCTGTTGACTGCTGTAGAATTTAAGCATCCAGCTTCTTTACTCTGCACCGGTACTTTCTGAGCGGCGACGAACAGCACTCATCAGCTGTGAAGGGACATCCACCGCCAGGAAAGGTTGCTGTAGCTTGAGATGTTCAGGACGGTTACCCAGAAAGTAAGAAGGAGCGAATGCAAATTTGAACCCGGAGAAGGAAAGGCCTCAAGTGGTGAAAATAAACACCACCAACCTAAGTTTCAAATAAGTTGCATTGCATTTTTGCACTGAAATAAAAATGTCAACAGTTTCTCTTTGCCTCACCATGCTACTGCTCTCCTCTCCTTCCATGGCACTATATAACAAGCCACAACTAACCCACCATTAACCTCTAAATCCACCATAACTCACATCTCTTTCAAATGATTAATACCGTTTGTCCAAAGAAAGGTTAAACACACACCCAGGACAGTGATGTCTGGCATCACACACTTCCAAATCTTCAGTCTGAGGACAAGGCTGTGAGCTTACATCGTATCATGGACGTAGACACCGGAGATTAACTTTATTCTTACTCCTTCCTGAGGTACCCACTGTTCCTCTACGAGTACTTTTAATATAAATGCTTTTAAGCGAACAGAAACATTCATTCATTTTCTCTTTTGCAAGTAGGAAAAAACAGCCCTTGGAATCAGTAGCTGAAATTCACCAGTGTCATTTACTTGCTTTCGCCAATGTTAAACCACAATTTTCTTCTTTCTGTAAATAAAACTATCTTTGTAGAATAGTTCAGTAAAGCAGGCACTGTAAAACCTAAAACAGATCTCATGAAGTTTTAAAACAGTGGGTTTTCTGCATTTTTCAAAGTCAAAGTTTCCTATACACCTTGATGAAGTTAATTAAGTGGAAGCTTGTCGGTGCGTGCACTGATTCAGTGCATTCCTGTATAAGGTGAAGTGTAAACATTCTGGGATCAAGGCTTGAGGGCATCGCATTCCTAGAGGTCTGCTGAAATCACAGGTCAGCTACCAGTGCCTTGGGGAAACCTGCCAGCACTGACCTCCATCGGTGCGTAAAACGCATCTCGGAATACGTCCCCTGGATTCCAGATTACCAATCTTTCAAGGATAAATGCTCTCAAATAAATGAAATGTTAACTCCCACTTTACGGCAATTTATTCTCATTACTGTAAACTGCCAGCAGGAGCAGGACTGAGATGTCAAGGTTTCCACTTGTCAAACTGAGATGTAGGTTTCCACTACTGCTGTGCAAAACACATCTCTCAACAAAGTCTCTGATCTTTCTGTGTAGTTGCAGACACTGATATTGAATTCGGCAAAAGGGAGAGAAAAATAAATTAGGTTGCACAGGGTGTATTCAATCTTCTACACTGCTTCTGCTGAAACAGGTCTGTGGTGAGGATTTTGGACCCCAAGCTCCCCAGACTGAATCCGCCCATGCCATGCAGAGGCGTGGGCTCTCTGCTTCTCCCTGCCAGCCAGTCAAGCACTAGAACTGAACCACAAAACGGAGTTGTGAGCGGGCATCCACTGATGAAACTGAATCAAACCACATCCCTACCCAGGCAGGGAATCTTAGGAAGAAAAACGTAACCTATGAGAAAACATCCCAAAAGGATGTAGGCAGAATGAAACTCTCAAAGGACAGGTTTCCCAGTTTCTCTCCTCCTCAGTCCAAACTGGCAGCAGATTGAAGGCTGGTGCTTTGGCTGACGTTATGGCTGAAAGAACCGAGTTGCTGGCCGTTGCATTTGCCTCACTAATCCCACAGTGTGGGATTAGTTCAGTACCACTGTTCAGTAGCCATGATGGAGATGCTTCCACAAAAGAAAGAGTGGACACCTACTGCTAAAAAAAAAAACCAAAAAACCAACCAAAAAACGCAGCAAATCCACTGATGCAGACAGAAAAAACACGAAAATCTAACCTCCAGATTTCCCATCATACAAAAACCCCAGTTGATACCAACATGTGTAAGACTCTGGCTCAGATTGGTGCTACTTATTAATGCAGAAACAGTCAGTCTAAGCACCCAGATTTCTTAAAAGTCATATACAGCGACTGTCGCCACTAACAGTGTTACTGCCGGATACCACTGGATCGGTGAAGTACCTACCCAATAAGCAAACATGAAAAATTAATCCTTAAACATGAAAAAAGTCATTTTGGCTTTAAAGACATTATGAAATAGATGAAAACTATTTTTAGCCTGCTCGTTCTTCCACGGAGCCCGATGTACGGAAAGCCAGAGCTGTTTCATAAAGTATCACAAAAATCAGTAGCTCTCACACACCTCTCTATGAATTTCTCTCCTATTACCATGTTTTGCAAGCAAAAACATCAGGCCCCAAGGTTGGAGTAACACCTGTAACAGTTTTCATTTGCTTTATCTATCACACAGATGTGTTTAGAGACTCTAAATGTCTGAGTGGGGGAGGGGAAGCAACCTGCTTCTCAAAAAGCAGTATTTAAGAACCCTTACGAAACTGCAACATTTCACAGAAGATCTGACCAAATCCTTGCTGACGAGAGGCATGATGTGTGCTTTTGAATACAAGTTACAAAGTATTTAAGTGTGACGTTTTCCATCTGTTATCCCCGGCACATGAATCACAAGACACCCCCTGATCTCAGAAGCCATTCCTTTCGCCTGCTGCTGCACTTGGAAATAACGCTGATAAAGAACACGGCCTTCCTCAGGGTGCCTTACCCAGGTACTTCCCGTGATTCCCCAGAGCTTCGCTGACATTTGCTCCCTGATCTCGAACATCCGTGTCATTTATGGCAGCACACGGTTTCCAAATTCCTCAAAGAAAATAACCCGAGGATCTAAGAACGACTGTAATACAGCAAATGTCATCAACAGATAAAATGGGAGGAAGAAGGGAAAACTAAGTCTCCAGTACAACAATCAATTCTTTAGTCGGAAAAGACTGGCAGAATTTGAAAACAAAGTACTGTTTTCCCACACGTGGAGTACCACGTCCAGTTCTGGGCTCCCCAGTCTCTCTCCAAAGGAAGAGCTGAGAAGCAAGTCCAGCAGACAGCCACCAGGATGGTGAGGGAGCTGGAGCGCAGGGTGCGGAGCACAGGCGGAGCGCACCGGGATTTTTCACCCTGGACAACGGGCCTAACCGATACATCTCAAGTACTGAACAGTTAGAGGGAAGACAGAGCCAGGATCTTTTCGGGGATATACAGCAAAAGAGCAAGGGGCAGCAGACGCAAGCAGCAGCAAGGGGAGTTCTCATCGGGGATGACCACCTTCGGCAGCCCAACATCGGAACGTGTTGCTACAGGAGTTGTGGGACCATCGCTTTTGAAGGCACTATCAACCCGACTGGCAAAAGCCTTAGCAGCCTCACCTAACTCTGAATTTGGGTCCCACCCCAAAGCAGGCTCTGCCTCAAGTGGCAGGTTGGGCC
>NW_010269012.1:13151-18834 GCF_000690775.1 Eurypyga helias
CTCCGGAAGTTCCCTGCAGCCTCAGCTGATCTAGGATTCTATCGACCAGAGAGCTCAAGGGGCTGTGTCGTATGTGAAATTAAACACCCGAGCCTTGCAGTTTGCTACGGATTAAAAGGTTTGATTGCATAAATATCATCATATTAATGGAATTTTCTCAAAGCAATCTAGCATTCAACCCAACAATCGCAGCTAAATGATTAACCTGTGAGAGTTTTAGTGATTCTCTGAAGCAACCTACCAGTCACAGCTCGTGCTTATCCCATGGCCTCTACTCCAATTGCCACCTAGCTTCCTCATCTGCTCCGACCACGCAAGGGAGTGACTGCTGGCGTACGAACTGTTCTGCTGAGCGCAACGACTCCATACGGACTTCCAAACGTGGTACACAACAAAAAGCACCAGTTGGACCCGTTCAATCTGAGTCTGTAGAAGCAGCAACAAGAGCGGCCCCCTAAATCCACTCACAGGCAGGTTATCTTACCCCAGTCAGGCCACTGCCGGGCTGAGTGCTACAACCCAGCAGTTGTATTCCTGTCCTCAAACCCCTTGATCCATTTCCTGTGCCTTGCTTCCTTAAAAGATACAACCCTGCGAACTACATCAAAAAAACCCAGCAGTTCTGACTTGCCTGTGTATCGTGGTCTTATTTCCTCCAAATTTTGCACTGCTCCTTCTTCGTTGAGGTGTTAGCTTCTTGCTTTTCCCTCCACCCCCACTATTTGCACCTCTGGCAATGCTCTCCCCATGCGTATGTGATGTAGCTTTACAGTGTCTGGTTAGTAGTAATTCTTTCTTTCTGGTTCCTCGTAAGCTTACTGCCTTTTTTAATTCTTTCCTGTACCAAAACGATGTATTTTTGCCTTTAGCTTGTCCTATTAATCTTGGATGCTAATAATCCATAGAAGGGATTACATGAAATGCCAACTTGTTAAGCACTGCTCTGATTCAGAGAGCTGCGTACATGGTACGTATGACCCCAGTAATCTTTTAATTCTCTTCATCGGAAGAAGGCAAGTTATCTGTGGAATAAAAAAAATCCACAAATTGACTTATCTACATCTCTGGCACATCCGTTGGGGCCAGATGATTCTTCCTTCTCCTGAACTGAACTTTTCAGACGACTCTCAACAAAAAAGCCCTTGTTTCACTGGCCTTTATGCTTTATGGAGGTTGTTGTTTTGACAAGGGAGGGCAGGCGAAGGGCAGGTGAAACAAAGGAAGCCCACATTTTGTAGTCTTCAGGGCGAGAGCAGGTGGGTCGGATATGTGGGGGTAAGTACTAATTGTGCGTGCTGCTTTCCTGCAGCTCTGTATGGAAGAATTAGCTCCATAAAAGAGAGGGGGACAATCTCTAACTGTGGAAGCTGTCAAAGCCACCACAATTCACACAAAACTGATCAGATTAGGCTCAAAAGTGAACCATTTCTGCTTAATCTTATGGTTTTCAGGAAGTTTAGTCTAATTATAGAATCACAGAATCACTTAGGTTGGAAAAGACCTTTAGAATCATAGAATGACAGAATGGTTTGGGTTGGAAGGGACCTTAAAGATCATCTAGTTCCAACCCCCCTGCCATGGGCAGGGACACCTTCCACTAGACCAGGTTGCTCCAAGCCTCATCCAGCCTGGCCTTGAAGACATCCAGGGATGGGGCATCCACAGCTTCTCTGGGCAACCTGTCCCAGTGTTCCTTTAAGATATCCGAGTTCAACCATAAACCTAGTATGTCAAGAGCCACTAAACCATGTCCCCTACTGCCACGCCGACACATCTCTTAAATACCTCTGGGGATGGGGACTCAACCACTTCCCTGGGCAGCCTGTTCTTAGAGAACCCGTTTGGTGAGGAATTTCTTTCCTAATATCCAATATGAACCTCCACTGGTGCAACATGAGGCCGTTTCCTCTTGCCCTGTCACTTGGGAGATGAGACCAACCTCCACCTCAGTCTGTAACTTCCCAAGTTCACATGAAATGGGGCTGTCATCACCTGGCACGTGTTGCATTTCTGTATGGATAACACGCTACTCACACAGTCTGGATCTCCCCGTTCACTGTCATAAAAGACTAAAACTTTCTAACAAACGCTGGTTTGGGAAACAGTAGGATGCAGAATTATACATGTATTACAGACTCCCATCAGTGTTTTGGATGGAATAAGTGGCCTATAGGAGCGCAAGAGTAGACAATTTGTTACCTAATGAACATTATTTTACCCTTGAAAACTTCCACAATGAGAGGTGACTGCAAAGTGTCAAAGCCAATCTGTGATTACTTACAGGAGGGAGTAAGGATTTCTCCACACAGAGTGCTCTGTGATTTTATAAGCCCTGTGCCTCTGTGCTGAGCTCTGAAAGGAACAAAACAGGTGAGCTCATTCCTCAGTAATCTCATTTGGATTAAAAAATGCTAATTGTGTCTAAAAAAGCTCTGAGCGCTTGTAAGAATGCAGAGATCTCTCTCTCCCATGAAATGTAGTACTTTAAGTATGATAAAGGTGCAATGCAGGCTTTCACTGCTTCAGAGTTCGTAATACGACATCCATCCTTTCACAGGCCACGTATTACATTCACTCTGATACCTGTTATTATTGCGCTTTTCCTTTGAGTCATTAGCTCTATCTCCTGTTGTTTTCTAAATATACAGCATAAAACACGTAGAACAAAGCTGAAGTTTTCTGAAGCTTTAGATAAATTACTATTTCCTTCTCTCAAAATACTACGTAAGGACTCCATGAACACCACAATAATTTTTAACTATTATTGTCATGTATTTAAACAGGTATATTCATGACATATATTTTTAATTAGGCAGCATTAATAGTATTTCCTTCAGATTGCAGACAGCCTGAAACAACTTGCTACCTTCCTTGGTACCTGACATGCGACCACGCAACACCGGATTGAAATTATGCCATGTAGTCTTTTTCTTGACTTTACCATGCTCTTTGTTTCATCCAGTGCAAGAGCAACTACAGGAAAACGTGCCAGGGTTATTTATATCATGCCAGTTGTTGGAATCTGTAAATGCAATTCAGATTGATGCCATACACACACGTATTTACCACAGCACTGTGGTATACAGATGAATACAAAGATTGTTCTAAAGTTACTAAGCAGCATGATGGGAGAGAAAAAACCCGTTTCATGTTACCATTCTGAAACGGATCACAGGCAGAAGCTGAAAAGCCCAGATACGCTGCCCCATACCCCATATACAGCCATCAGTACAAAATACAGTGAAGTAATGATTGTCTTCTAGCAGTGTATTTCTACTCCCAGTTCCGACTAAAAAAATAAGATTTGACTTGAGGTCAAAAACTCTACCTTTATTCAATTAACTGTAAAAAATAAAATCTTCAGGAGTTAGCCATTCAAAACTGCCCTTGATTTTGGGTTTCAGTGTAACAACGGGTATAGTTCAATTTTACACTAGTAAAACCTATGGTCTCTGATTTGTTATGCAGATTTAAAAAAATAATTCAGTATTAACCCACTAAATCCACTCTCACAGACATCCCCATGTTCTGCAAACACTGCTATTCAACTGCATGAAGTAGCTGGAAGGGAGGCATCACTCACTTCGGGTCAGATCGACGTTTGATGTCACTCTGGTGCCCTCCACCCTCCTTTTCAATCAGGCTGATCTTCCCAAACACGGTGCCAGAGTCACACCGGGAAGTTGGGACCGAGTTTCAGAGCTTCCTGTATATCCCCTTCCCCCGCTCCTGGACAGTTGTGCTTCCCTGGCCACCTCAGCTTTAAGGAAAATAGAAAAGTTCTGCCTTTGCCTGCAAACAACATTAAAACAACATCTTTTCCTGTAGCTTCGTCCCCCTTTCACTCTTTGGCACGCAGTCGATTAACCACTATGCTTTCATTGCTAGCTTTGGCCTCAAAATGTACAGAATTTGGTAAAATAACTATTTTATAATTGTCCCAATGTACCCTCTACCCCTTCTATGTCACTCACAGACTTTTACCTACTAATTCCTTGTCTGGGCCTCATAATTTGGGGGTAAGTCAGAGAGTGACATTCAGTCTTGCACCTAAAGGAAAACAAAACAAACAAAAAATCGACCACCCCCCTTTGGTAAACCACTTGAAGGATTACACGTCCTCTGTGTAAAAAGCACGAGCCTCAAACTCAATTGGAATTTGTGAAGCATCAGTTTTCTCGACACAGAAAGCACCGTTTTCTGATGAAAAGGAGCTAGTTAAATGACTAATAAGACTCTGAATGCCTGTTTTACACCATATGCACGGGATCACTACAAGTCACAGGTATCTGGCTGTATTTTTCAGTATTTTGATCACTGCTCTTTCATGCCATGTTCAATCGGACCAGGCAAAGTAGCGTAAAAGCTGCAGTTCCACATATTCACCTGTTAATCCCAGTCTTTATTCACATACACACCAAACCCCTTTTTCTCATCCATCTTCCAAATTATTCCCTTAGCGACGGGAGAATATTACCAGGAACGCATTTACAGACCGACTGAAAAACCTTCTCAGTGGTATCTGGACCTTACCCTTCCCACAACGGCTACTCTTTTTATTTGCCATTCTAACCTACTGAAATCACAGGACAGCAAAACCCAAACATTTCCCCAGCTAAAAATAACTAACCAAAAAGCTACCCTTTCTTTCCTGCTTAAGCCACCTGCTCCAAATGCTTTTTTCGGCTCGAAGAACCTGGCATCTCAAGTTGTTTCAAAAGAAAGGCACAGCAAGGCAAAGACGTTTTCAGAGGGTTTTAAGAATCTGAGTCATCTAATAAGGTAAGAGGTTTCTTTAAGCAAGAGAATTTACATTTCAAGTGTAGCCAACTTGGTAAAATTGGCTGGAGCTTCCTGTACGTCAACCAGAGGCTCCTTCATGCTACGGCACGCATGCTGATCTCTCCTGCTGCAAAACTGAGGGAGAGTGCTCACCCTGCCGTACCCTCACCCACACACACTCTTTTTCAAACAGTTTCTATAGAGAAATACTTTTTTTTCAGTTCTGCTTTTCAATAAATCTGTCCTATAGAATCTTCCTGTAAAAAAACCCATAAAACCTGCATTTTAGTTCATCTCTTCATTCGATGAGAAGAAACCGGGGAGCGTCGCTGTAACTCTTATCAAAACACAGGTTATCAGGCTCCATCGCTAAACAGGTTCTATCAGCATTCGTGGCATCAAGTTTGGTTCAGCCCAAGCTGACTTTTCTGCAAATCAGCAAAATACTCTTTTACGCAAATAAGCGGACAGAGGCCCCTGGTAACATTATTCTTCAAGCGGGGGGGAAGTTGTACAGAGCGTGAGGGGAAAACCATCTGAAATGCTCTGAAAATGCCTTGTTTTCACCAAACGCAACTTGCCTTGCTGCTTGCTTATCTGCTGGCTTTTTAAAATCGTTTTTCTGAGGCACACTGGGTCTCTGTAAGTCGGAGTCTCCCGAAGGACTATTCGTAAGCATGAAACATCAATTCAGTTCTAAGAAATCCAGTGTATAACCCCAGTACTGCCCTGTTCCCTCTTCTGTATAAATGCTCTTTTGTACACGGGCACTTTCAGGAAATTGCCCTCCTCCTCCCCCGCTTGCTCCCCACCGTCCTGCTCCGGCTGACACCCCTCCCGACCAACACCCGCGAGTAACTGTATTGTCGTTGGAGCACTTCCAGCTCCTCCACACGTTCCA
>NW_010269013.1:0-379 GCF_000690775.1 Eurypyga helias
CTTTAGCGAGCATCGGGGGGTGTGGGGTGTGGGCTTTGGGCGGCTTAACGCGGGCAGGACTGCGGGCGTGCACGCACGGGAGGTGGTCCGGAGCTCGGCCTCCGACAGAAGGGCGCGTGTGTGCTGCTTCTGCAGGGAGACCGCGGCATCTGCTCCTTCTTGTCTGAAACGATTCCCGCGTGTGCGCGCCTTCGCGTCATTCCACTGAGCGGGCTCGGGTGCGGGAGAGGGCAGGACCGTGGGAAGCGTGCCGGTAGTTTGGAGCGGGATGGGGAACGCAGCCGTTGGGTAACTTTTGGAGAAGAGACTTGGGGAAGGGCTCTCCCGGGCTGGGTCGTTGTCCCGAAGAGCTCGCCTGGGGGAACGGCTCCCTGTAGCC
>NW_010269013.1:394-22498 GCF_000690775.1 Eurypyga helias
CTGCCCTCCGCTTTGCCGTCGGGATTCGGTGCAGGACATCTGCTGCCGCTGTGTTTTGGGAAGGGAACACCTTTGTTCCTCGGGGTGGCCGGGCTCCCCTAGCCGGGCCGGTGCCGCAGTCACGAAGTCCGTGCTTGCAGCGCTCGCTTCTCTCGCCCACCGTCCCTCTGCGCTCGTGTATCAGTATGCACGCCTTTGTGTTGCCTTTTGCACTTACTCCAACCTTTGCAATTTCAGACGACGTGGTTAAGTCAATTGCTTTCATCAGGCCCACTGTCCTAAAGGACAAACGTAAGAGTAACAAAATAAAAGCGAACTACTCTTAAAATGTATGTTGGAGAAACTTTAAAATATAACCAGATTGGAAATTGCCACTGGAAAATTTAAAGGTCAGGTAAAATGGCTGACTCTGCAATTTTTGTGTTGAATCATGAGTTTCCCATATCCGGCTATCCTATTGTTAATTGTGAATTAAGGCTGGCAACAAGCTGCCCATCCTTCCCTGGATGAATCATCACTTTGTCAAGCCCTGTGTCAAAAACAAGGCTTTCCCCAAAAGCACGCAGTGTTAGGGAACAGAAATAGTCTGACCCATCTGCTAAAGTAGAATTCAGTGCTTGACTGCTTTTAGGCATGTTAAAGGTTCTCCTCTTCATGTGTTTTTGTTTCCAGTGCCAGGCCTGAGTTTAAGAACATCTTCAGTTTAGTGCTTAACGCAGCGTGCTGTCTCTGGCTCGATTCTGCGAGACGGTGTAATAGCTGTAGTATTCCTGTTACTCCCAGAGTTACATAGCGGACACCGGTGTAGCCATCGCTGACATGTTAGGTTACCACGAGTTCTCCCTGTCCTCAGGAAAGAAGATGTTTCTGAAGACACCTGTGTGGTGTTAGGAGGCATATTTGATGGACAACTTCAAAGCTTCAGGCTCCGTATGGTCACCCCGGAGCAGATTGTGTGCTCCACAGGGTGAAGGTGAAAGCATCTTGGATCACAGAAACTTGGCTTTTTTTTTTTTTGTAAGAGACCTTGTTAAATCACATCTGTGGGGAGGAACACTGTGAGGAACTGATGCCAGGGGATGGTAGTTTAATTTAGCTGTGTGCGTTAGCCCTTTCAAACGTTGTGCAACGTTGATGTAATTCCCTTTAGAAGGGCAAATGTACATTGCAAGCCTACTAGTGCTTCTGGGGGGAGGGAAAATAAAAGTCTGGCAAATGAGAGGAGGAAGTGGGAGAGAGAAATTGGAAACATAAGCAAAGCCATTAATTTTTCCCACTGTGCACTCTTAAGAAACTGCTGGCAATGTACTGGAGATACTCTGCCTCATGGAAGTGTCATGGACTTGCTTCACATGATCCTCTGAGATCATCCGGTTTCTCCGAGCTCTGTGGGAACAGAAATTCCTCGTGCTGGAGTCTGATCTCATCTTCCTTCGGCAGCAGTAATAACAGTGGCTTGGGAATTGGAGAGGAAGATGAAGAAAGCGCTAAGTGGGATGGTTTGGAGAACAGCTTAGTGCTTGTGCGGGCCAATCTGGACACCCTGTGTTTCCTCCCTTGGCTGGCCCGATGTGGTCGGAGCTGGGACGGACACTAACATACCGGCCAAAGTTAAGTGTTCTGTCGGCATGTTGAGCTGCTTTCAGTGCAGCTCACGTGTCCGACCATCCTATACATGTTCCCTTATATTTCATTCATTCTTTTTATTGTGCTAATGAAGAGCAAACTGAAATGGAAAAATGGTGACTTGGGTGATTGCATGTGTCAAGCTTAGGGAATTTCCTGAGTTTGGTGAAAGGCAAAAAGAAAGGCGCTTTTTTCCCCCCGTAATAGCTATGTACTTAGACTTTTAAATTCTCAGAGACTTCTTACTTTGAAATAAAATGTATCTAAGTAGTTTGTCCTGTTTGTTGGGGGACTACTGGCAAAATATTTGGGAAGGCTGCAGTAGTGATGGCCAGCCCTTGAGTCTGTAACCTGATCCACAGCTTTTTCTCTTCAACTGGGAAAGGAAGTAACAGCTCCTATTACAGCCTTATGTAACCTCTCCATTCATATCCTCCAAAAAGAAGGAAACCAGAGCTTGATTTCTGGTGTATAAACTAACATCAAGGCGTGCTTTGTCATAAAGGAGCAGTAAAGATTAACATTAATTTTCTTTTGTTTTGCAGTTCCTAGAATAGAAAAAAAATAAAAGAAAGTAAAAGTAAAGATTTTTTTTTTTTCTCGTGCTGATGTGATAGCGGAAAGGGTTGCACCTCTTTGTCATATGCTGTTAAGTAGCTGTTAAAAAGCATACTGGAACTGCAACAAGGGGCTCTGTGAATCTTTCTGGCTGCGTTTGAGCATTAGTCTCAAAACATTCACCCTTTATAGTTGTGCCCCGCTTTGTTTGTAAAATTTGCAAGCTTTGCTCTTTTGGTTTTTATGGCTCCAGATTTTGGTGTCTGAACAAAGTGTGGAGACCAGGTTCTCCTCTCTTCTGCTGTTGGACTTGAGGCCCATCTTGAGGGATGGGGGAAGAGAAAGGTGAGGTTCTCAAAATCTTACCAAGTGCTTTCACATACGTAAAAACATATGAAAGAAGTGTAGTAGGAGTTTCTCCCTTTGAACAGGAGCAAATAAAGAAATTCATTCTGTAACACTCTGGGGTTTCCAGCTTCCATACCTCAGTAGGGCCATTATTTCCATACTTCCATATCATTTCAGTCATTGGTCTCCTGCCGAGCTGTTTTTTCTTAAATACGTAACCTCTACTTTACTTACCTCTGGTGCCTCTCCCCCATCCTCCTGAAGCCGTATCATGCTTGTTGCGATTATGTCCTGTATCTGGGAAGCAGGTAACTGAAATGTGTGACTTAATCCTCAGGGACCAGCCTGGCCTGTGTCAGGGGAGCTTGTGGCTCTTTCTGTAGAGCTGGAATGTGTTTTTGTGGTATGCATGGCCATTTTCAGTGACTCCTGCCATTTTTCATCCTTTGCTCTGTGTTTGAAGAACTTGTAAACTCAAACAGTTTATCTCCCCTTTTGCTTACCTTTGTGTAAGTAACCGTAGAGTCTTTGGAGTTGCCTGCAGACTCAAGGTTTTAGACTAATGTATTATCCAGCTGCAGGGCTAGAACCATCCAAATTGTCTTTTTGCATGTGAAGTGCTAGTGGCATAGTTTTTGGAGAAAACTGTGCAGACACTTAATCTTTTTGTCTCTCCCAGCTCCTTGTTGCTGGGAAAATTCCCATCAGCAAGTGAACTTGTGTTCATTTCTTGATATATTTTAACTCTGCTAGTGAAGTCACTGTGGTGACGCAAGTGTTTCAATGAGACTGAAGTTTCAAAATAGGGTTTCAGAGATGAAGTACACTTATGAAGTCTGCTTCTCATATGTGAACTGGTTGGGGAGTCACTCTGTGCAGACAGCATAGCAGGAGTAGTGGACCCCAGAGGCAAGTGCAGCATCCCTTCTCTCCGGAGGAAAACATATGCACACGCATGTACATGCCCAGTAATGCTCCAGCCTTCAGGATGAAAGCTATCAGGAGGTGGCCTCTAGCAGCCAGTCTTAACATTTCGCCAAACAAGCTAAAAGCCCAAGATAAGAAATCCAAATATCCAGAGTCCCAAGGAGCGAGGGTGAGGAACATTTACTGTCACAAAGATTTTCCCTTTACAGGGGTGGGGAGTGGGTGTATGTTGGGCTTTAGGTAATTGCTTTGTCCCTGACTCTTTGCAGTGCTGCCTCTGAATTGCTTTGGTGTGGGTGTACCAGTTGTGTCTGTGAACTTCACCTTGTTCTCTCTCTCTTGTAGAGGCAGGGTCTTACATTAGCAGCAATCCTTACGCTGTTGGGCAAGAGAACCATGAAAAGCAGAGATAGCAGGAAGAAAGCAAAAGCATGCTGTAGGGAGAAAAAAATAGAAGATAATTATGAGGAATAGGTGCCGAGTAATAGAAGGGCTGGTGGGTACTGTGCTGTCAGAATTGCTTGCTGTAGATTTCTTTATTTTCTACATACAGGCAACAGGGAGAGACTCATTTTTCCCTACTGTCAGCAGAAAGTGGTTTTTAAAAGTTTGTGACCACAGCCTGGTCAGCATTGGTACGTTTCCTGGGCTCACAAATATGCTCTGTATGTGAGCTCTCTTGCTTTTCTCCCTCTGCTCCTTTTCCTGTAATTTTCCATATATTTCATAGTTTGTAAGCTCTAAAGTGCTACTGGGGTGCAATTTGGATTAGAAATAAGCATAGTTCAAACTGTGCTTATGACCTACTACAATGGAAATAAAACCAGGTACAGAGCAGTGACATCCTGAAATGTTTCTATTTTTCTATATGCAATTTCTTCCTTATGTCTGTGAGAGCACGTGTTTGAGTATCTTTGTGAAGACTTGACCTTAAGGTAACCAGTTTTTGTGCACAATAGAGCATATGTAATGTCCTGACACCATGCCTTAACTTTTCCCCTGACCTTTGAAAAACCTGCACCTCAGAAATGAAACAAGGAAACTATTGGATGTGGAAGTCTGTATTTTGGGAAAGCACAAGCAAAGGAAGTTGCACTTACTCTGCATTTGAGCGCCTTTGTGCTAAAACAATTCGTAGGACAGTTAATGGTGTCTTTTTAGATCAGAGGTATCCTTAAAGTCCTTATTGCATGAGACTCTTTGGATGGCACTGTAATGAGAAGTAAGTTCTGCTTTTAGGAGAGCTGTTGAAGGCAGCGAAGTTGGTATTAATTCTCCCCATTGTTCCTCTGCGGAAGCAACTAAGCGGCTTAACAGCGAGGCTGGCTGAGAGATGAAGTGGTGCCATTTCTTTCTGGAACTCCAGGGACCAGTTAACCATCCACCAAGTAGTTTTTCTAGAGCTTCTTGTTTGAGGGCTGAGAAAAATGCTTTTTCTAGTGGCATTCATGCTCAGATTTGAAATCCCATATTTGGGATGTCTAACTTGCAGCATGAATACCAGCTGTTCTCCCTTCTTATCGAGAGGCTTAGAGAAAGGTCAGAAGGAAGATGGTAGGGGTTGAGAGGCAGGAGTAGTTAAACAGACAAGCTAAACCTGTAACCAGTTGATTACTGAGTGTCTGGACACCCTTCCTATTTTTTACCTGTGAGAGTAGGTCTGTGACTGACGGAGCAGTCAAGCTTAGTTGCACAGGGTAAGCTGGGGAGGTGCTGATTCCAGGTGAAATTTTGGAGAAGGTAAGAGTAGTGAAGAGAGTGAAAATGAGTCCCTCTCACATAGAAAGAATATTCCTGGTCGTGGTGAGAAAATATTGCTGCCACAACGTCCCAACCTCTGTACAGCCTTGGTTATCCCTGGTCTCTAAAGATGGGCTCCAGAAGGAGTGGGAGCAGAAAAGGGCTACTGGGATGGTCAGGTGGATGGAGGAGCTGCTGAGAGGAAAACGAGCAATCCTGGCTATGCCTTATTCAGAATGAGGACCATGAGAAGATCTTCTTCAAATATTTTCCTGAGAGGAAGAAAACACTGTTTGTTTGTTTGGTTTGGTTTTAAAAACCCCTATACCATTAGCCCCAGCAAGAAGTGGTAGGAGTTGACTATGAATAAATTTCGACTAGAAACTAGGCCTACTGTAGGAACATGAAACATTAAAAGGCTGAAAAATCATGCTCTGGAGCAGTGCAGTGTAGTAGTCGTGATTGTGTGATGCAGTGGTTTTGGCACCGGCCTCAACCGTGCAGAACAGCTATGGCTCCTACTGCCATTAAGTTCACAGGCTGTCGGACTGAGGCAGTTAAAAGGGCTCTGGAGATTACCTTCAGCGATCAAAGCGCACATGGTTGTCCCGAAACAAAGTTCTCTCCGGGAGAAACCCTGGAAAATCTTTTGGCAAGCAAGGGTAGAGCTGGAGCTGCCACAGAGGAAGCTTGCATGTATCCCATGGGAATAGTTCTTTTTGTTTCCTGAACCCGACAGATGATTGTTCTCGCTGAACCAGAGCAAGGGAAGACTCCGTACCAGTGGGTGTACGTTGAGTTTCTCTGCCGTGAGATGGCTCTTTTCCTTCTGTGGGAGGGAGGTGCTTTCTGTTGATGTTTGAGGAAGATGTCCCTCTCTAAATCTGCAAAGCATTACATTTAGTTTGGAAATGCCTTTGTTTATCATTCTAGATGTTAACAAAACCCCTGTGTGCTGACTTCTGACTTCATGGCTGTCTGGACAAGAGTGATTACTGCCTGTTGAAACACAGTTTCTTGAACTGCCCCCGCTGTCCGAGATACCTCTTGATACACAGGGATAGCTGGAGACACCTTGACTTTTATCCTGTCATTTCAGGTGTCTTACTGAAAATGACTGTTGGGAACAAAAATGACAAAACTGTGGATATTGCTTAACACTCGAGACAAGCAAACACCTCTCGCAGTACTTGAAGTTTGTCTGAGCTTCCTCTGCCCTTAAATAAATGTTTTTTTAGCTTGGGTTTAGGCAAATATTACTTCCTCTTCCTGCACCACTTGCATCCAATTTTTTTACATTTTCTTCCCTCCTGCTTTTCATTAAAAATCGCAGTGTTTTGCTGAAGAGAAATTGATGTGCAGAACAGACAGTGACGGCAAGGGGCAGGGTGAAGCCCTGCACTCTGCTGTTACCTTGGCAGCTGGTTCTGGGAGAGATGGGACTAATCGAGTCTCACTTCCTGCAGGTTTTTCTCTTGTGACAGATTGACTTGCAAAGAAGCAGTAATTTCAATTTGGAGTTTTTCTACAGCTAGGGAATCTTGTGAAAGGCTTTTGCAATGGCTCAGTGGTCGTTAACAAGGTGTTTGCTCTCCCTGCAGCCCATGTCTCTGATGGGATGCTTCTGCTCCAAACTCCTCTCCCGCCTGCTTTTACAAATGTGTAGAAAATGAGCTGTTCTGTTGTCCTTTACTCCCCCCTCCTTTGAATGAAATTCAACATTAGGCATGTACGACAGGGCAGATGCATGGACCAAGACGTGTACAGGTAGCATGATTTGTCTTGTTTTTACAAGACAAATGGTGAAAAAAATGAAGGTGAAAAATGTAGGTGAAAAAAATTCCAGATCTTATTTACAAATATTACAAGGAGCCTGTCAGGTGATGTTTCAGGGAGGGGGAAATTGCAATGGACAAGATAACATCTCTGTGATGGCGTTTGGGTCACTTTTCCTTCTATTTCAAATTGAGTAGGAAGGTGAATGGTGTGGAAATACACAGTGTGTTCAGCCACGTAAATTTTATCTTTACTCAGACTTCTAGTGCGTGGAAGAAGATAGGGGTGCATGGACACTTGGACCTTGCTCTGTGCGTAACTGCGAGCGTGATGGTATCTGCCAGCTGCTCTAGGAGTTACGGGCACACTCAGATATCGGGGGTGGTTTGGTGGTGGGTGGATAGGAGCTCCAATACTGCCTATTCTGGGTTCTGGCTTTCCCAAAGCTCCTGGTTAGCTTTGTGTTTGTCCATGCCCAGTTTTAAGCCTGGTTCAGGGACTGCCGTGATGACTCTGTGGCTGCTTTTCCTTCGGCGCTTGGCAGCTGAGCAAAGCTGTGGTGTTACCTGTTCTGTTATTTCATAGTCTGCATATCCTCCAGGTTTGTCACAGACTGCTTAACAGGGAATGCACACAGGCATTTCGGGAGACGATTAGCATGTCCTCTGGTATTTTAACCCTGTAGTATGAAGACATCTCTTACTATCCACCTTACTGACATGACATAATTTGTGTTCGCTCCGGCTGCCGCGATGTGCATAGATTTCTTTTGCCTGTGTCAGGGGTGTGTGGTTCGTGTGTGACTGGAGGAAGCCAAGGCTTGCTCTTGGACTGCGTGCTTGTGTGGAAGGGAAAGTACAAAACCTATTACAGTAAAAGTTTAAATGAAAGATATATGTTGCAGTTGATTGCTTCACCACCCCCACAGGAGCAAAGCCTCAGTTGAAAGAGATGTTTTGACTTTGTGAGGGCTGACTGGTTTTAAGTAGTATTTTGTGAGGATCTGCTACTCGAGGATCTTTTGAACACAAGTTCTGGTGTGGTAGCAAGCGACTGGTGTGTCACATACAACAAACAAAGAAGATTCCCCCAAAGTAAATAAGTGCTACCTTGGTTTTTATGCCCCTGTTCTGCAACAGCTATGCAAACATAACCTTTGGATTGGGCAGGATCCCATGAAATTGGCCTAAAACTTTAGGCGGCAGCTTGAAAGGTGAAGGTAATAATTTTAAAAGAGCACTCCCTATTTAGTGATGTTTAGATATCCAGTAGTTAAAGCTAATTTTTATGGATTTATTTTATTTTTTTAAAAGAATGAGGGCATTTTCTCTGTGTTTACAACTCTTAAAAAATTACGTCGTCCGAAGAACACTGTTGATCTGAAATCTAGTCTTTGGTTTAGGGGAAGAAGGCAGGACCTTTGACAACTGGTGTTGCAGCCACATTTTCTCCTTATTTTGAAAAAGATTAAAGAGAATCTTAGCAAGGAAAGTGCCAGAAGGAGACCCCCTCTATTCCTGAATATTTTATGCCTTTCTGTAGATGCGGACCTGGAATATTTATAAAACTTTGTGGTTAGACAATGACTAAGACAAGCCTAAATGTAAGAAACCGACATGGATCCTGTTTCTGCTGAAGTCAGTGGGAATTTAACCAGAGTTTTTGACTGCAAACAGCCTTGTTAGTGAAGACCTATTTCCAGATGCATTACGCATTGAAAATGCCCAAGGTGTTCTCCCTGTCAAACAGAAGGAATTTAAAAATAAACCCCCAAAACCCCTAAATCAGACTCTGGAATAGCCATTTATGGAAAAGGCTACTTCACACTTGTAATCTTTGAAACCTGTCAGTATAATCCAAAATGACCAACCCAGATGAATTAGAGCGAGTCTGCAAGTTGACTCAGGAATCAGATCAACCCCGGAGTGCAATTACTGGTAGCAGTTACTGTGTTGTGGTTGCACAATAATTATTGGAAGTAATTTGAAAACGTGTACTGCTGGGAGTATAAAGGAGAAATAGTAGAATAGATATACCCCACGGTCTCTTACATCAGGTAATATCCGTGCTAGTGTTATGCCAACTAGTTTGCAGAGGTAACAGAAAGTAGCCTCAGAGAAATGGAAACACATCCCCTCTCTCCTTCTTCCAGGCTCATGACTTAGTCGTTTATTAGGGAGAGAAAGAGGGCAAAGCTGTGTCTTCTGCATATGTGGCTCGGGTTATTTTGTTTTAATGGTGAGGTACTGTGCACCCCTCAACGTGACACGAGTGAGGTGCGTAGTCTTGTGACGAAGGATATGAACAGAGGCGCGAAAGAGGCACTTCTCGATTTTGGGGGATTGATGGCAATTAGGTACTGCTTAACGTAGATTGTGACTAAGTTGATGTACAAACAAAAAAAACCCACCCAGGCCCCCAAACAAAACAAAAAACCTAAACAAACACCAAAGAACTCCAGCAACAACAACCAAACTTCTTGCCTCTGCATTTGTAAATGACCCGAGTCACAGAATCACAGAACAGTTTGGGTTGGTTTGAGTCCTGTCAGTGAAGCAAGTTTCAGCCACTGTTTATGTCAGTAGGAGATAATGTCCCAGCGAACATTTTGTACACTTCCTAATCAACTCGCAATTACAACACTGCCAGTTTTGCTAAACTGCAGTTAAACCTCGGTGGTTAAACTAAAAGATGATCCTGCTTCACGTGGTTGCAGCTGTTTGTTCAGCAGTCCTTTAAGTGGCCCATTTCTTCCTTGAAAATTGCCCAATCTTCAGCTAAATCTTTAGCTAAATGCGTGGTGTTTGGTAGCAGGAGCCAGCGGAGTATTCGCTCCTCCTATGGAATTCTGCTGGGCAAATCTTCTGTCGTCTAAATTGCAGTCACTGGCGCACAACTCTGTCCTAATCTGATGTTGCTACAGAGCCATTCCCATTTAGCTGAATGCAAACAGTTCTAATACAAATATACCCTCTAATGCCACGTTTTGCTTTTGTAGTTTACCGGAGCTGTTTGTTGTTCGCTACTGAAGGGATCTGGTGCACATGGGTGATGTTCAGTGCCTACAGAAGATAGGGAAGTTGTACAAGGCTTTCAAATAATAGCTCTTGCTTGGTAGGTAAGATGTGAGAAACATGAGCTAACGCAAAAGCCCCAAGTTACAAACTTTTTCAGCTTGGAATACACTGATTTATTCAGTAGGTCTGTGGGAGGAGAAGGAATTCAAAAGATATTCAGATGTTGGCCAAACCAAAAGGAAAGATGGAGAATCAGAGGAAGCATTTTAGTTCTTTGAGTGCTTTTATTGCTGTTGCGCTATCTATTGACATTCCTGCCTGCAGTCGGTCAGGTTTCTCAAATCCCTTTTCTTGCAGAAAGAAATCATGGCCTGCAACATCACTGTGTTTCCTGCACTCTTCTCTTCAGCACGTTGATGGTGACAGAGAAACATCTGTGAGCAATCACAGCTGGGCGGGAGGGCACAGGCTTTTTGAGCAGACGGCGGCCAGGCAGCAGATGCTGTGTGCACTGATCCCCTGCAGCATCCAGACCCTAAAAAGTTAGAGGACAAAGCACATAATTCCTTTGCATGGTATCAACGTTTTCCTACGTGCTGATGTCGGAAAAAATTGACTTTGAGTGAAAAGGGCACTATAATAGTTTATCTGCAGATCCTGCCTCAGTTTACCTGGGGAAGCATCACAAGGTGTTTCCAATGAACTTTTACCTTTTGGGCATCAGTCAGACATACGTGGGGTTTGTTGGGCAGCAGAACAGGATGAATTTAAATCCTGCCCCTTGCTAAACTGGTACTTAAGGCTTGTCACAAGTAGTACAAGATGGCTGTAGTCTCTTCTGGTTTTGTTTTGTTCTGGTAATGACACTGTGTCCCCAGCTGCTTTTTTGCAGCAGTGGCCTGTCCGTGTTCTTGCTCTGTGTGGGCTGATTGCTCCCTGACAGCGAAGAAAGGGGATGAGTGGGCAAGTGTAATTACAGCCTGACGGGAGCTCAGGATTAGAGCTGGAATGTGAAATCGATTGGAACTCTGCTGTTGAATTACTGATGCTGCAGGTTGTACCTGTTAACTCTTACAAAAGAAAAAGGCGGTTATTTTCTGCAGTGAGTCAGTGGTAGTGAAACCAAAGGCTTTTGGTTTGGGGTTATTTTTAATAGTCAGAGCTTGAAGCATACGTGAGGGCATCTACTGTGACAAATTTCATGGTAGAGAAGTTGTCCTTCTATTGCAGTGCCACAGAAGCAGTAAAACAAGGCACCTCTGCAACCAGTGATGCTTCCGGTGCCGCAAAAGCAAACGTGTGCCAAGGACTGCACATCTGTAGGAAGCTGCTGACAATTGCTGTTTCACTGTCGAGGGCGATGTGGAAAACCTTGGACAATTCCCTAACATGCTCTATGCTAATAATGGGGTATTACTTCATTTCCCCCTTGGAGAATGTGTGAACTTAATTGTACAAGGCTTTTGGGGTTTTGCCTGTTCTCTGTGTCATCTTCTATTTATAGTTTTCATTAGCTCTTGTTTCGGAGTGGCTGACGGTAGGGCTGCTGTGGCTATGGAATAAGGTAATTTTTAATTTGCCATCCTTGCGGCCAAGAGGGACGAGAACGTTTTGGAGTCAACTGGCCTGGCTGGATGGCAGTCCCAGGCATTGCAAGTGGTAGATACAACAGTCTGTTTTCCCAAAGGCCGCGTGTAATGTAGGAGCGTGCAGATAAAAGCATTTTGCAGGCACAGCATGCCCAGCACTTCTCCCGAGCACATTGTCCAACATAAAACAGATTGAGTTGTGAAAGATTACTGAGTAATCTTTTTCATTTTTCTGAGGATGGAATTGCATTGAAAGTGTTTTCACTCCATTGAATTAAGGCCTAGATATGAGACCAAAGTGGGGAAGAAAAGATTTGACAAATGACTAGAGAAAAGGGAGATGATCTGAAATGCTGCGTATGTTTGCTTTAGGGATAAGAGAGGTAAACGTGGGAGGAGAGTTGAGTGGTAAGTGGGTGTGGGAGAGATCAGGGAATGTTTAAAGAAGAATTTGATTTGCAGACTGCAGGTGTTAGAAGAATTTTGGGTTTTTTGCTGAGCTATTTTGTTACTAAATTAATAATTTGCAGCAGTATAATCTTTGTACAACACTGTTGTCTTTCTTGATGCCAACAGAATGAAGATGTTGCAGTCACAAAAGCAATGTGTTCAGTAAACTGAGGGAGCAGCACTTATATTTTTAGGTTACTTTTTCCTGCGTGAAGGTACAGCACAGTTGAAATAGAGCTTCACAGCAGTACCTCCATCTGCCTTTCCCCATTCAGCAGTCTTCATGAGCCAACCACTAAAGCTGTCCTTGTTTTAAAGGGCACGACCCGCCCTGGTCCTGTCCTCTACCCTAATTTCCCATTCGCAGTCGTGCTCTCAGTGGCACAGAAGTGCCTTTGGTCATGACTGATCTCTGATACTGGGAGCGAGTTTTGGTCCTGACCCTCTCATAATTCTGGTTCTTGAAAACCGTTCTTGAGAAATGTCCATCTTTTGAGAGTGCATGAATACGCATATAGATAGAAGCTGCTTATTTTTATGTACTGTTCTCCAAATTGTGGTGAGCATGCTGTCACCAGCACTGATGGGAGAAGATTTCCAGCTGCAAAGCGTCTTTGAATATAAGGCAAATCCAAATTCTTGGACATGATTTGGGTTGAGTTTCTGAGCTTAGTGATGTATTGCTAAAAATCTTGACTGATGTTTAGTCTTGCAATGTAGCAAGGGCTTGATTTTTTTTTTCCTATCCAGTGTGCTGGTTTTTCTTTTTCTTTTAAAAGCTATTTTTAAAATTAGTATTTGGTATTTTAAAAATGCTGTATATATCGATCTATTAAATTCTTCTAGGGGCTTAAATTCAATTGCAGATTAAATTAAATCTAATTGTTTTAATGCATTTTTAAACATTGTTGGCTTTTCTTAATAGTGCTTTTTTTTCCCCCAGACTTGTTACCTCAGATAGGCAAACAAATCATCCCACAAGCTTGCCAGATTTTCCTTTCTTGTTAGATAAACCAGAGCAGGGATTCTGCCTGGGTTCCACCACAGCGTGGACCAACAGCATTGGTAGGGCAGAATACTCTTGAATCATACATCAGTGTGTGAGGCTGGCTGTATGAATATTTTGTAAAGGGGAAGCTATTGCGAATGATTTTGAGAATTCAGTGTTAACAAGACGTTGAGGCATATTTTTTCATCGCCTATATTTCTAATGTTTTCTAGCTCACAAGTGAATGTAAATATGTTAAACATAGTACGATGTTAAACTGTTGTGGGGAAAAAAGCTGAAAATTAACCTTTCACCATAAAACTGTATTTTTCAAGTGTATTGATAAATATTTGTATACAATTTTCTATTCCAACTTCTAGTAGCAGACATGGTGTCCTTGCGCACCTCTTCTACAGAACGTGCTTCTGAGCTTGGGAATACATGAATGTTCTTGATGGGTTTGGCTGGTCTTGAAATTCCCGAGCAGTGATGCATGAAGTGTGGTAGGTAGTATGTAATTTCACAATGCTAGATGAGGTATACTACTTAGAACTTAAATTTGAGCTTGAAATTGCCCATATTAGGATTCTTACATTGGTGGGTTTTTTTTTCCTTTGGCTACAAAACCCATATTTAATAAGTTCCATACTCAAGAAGGACTTTTTTTTTTTCAGCCTTCAAAAATTGTTTGAGCATTAGCTGATGTATGGGAAGTAATTAGGTCATTGAAACAAGACTGGTATTTCAAAGAATTTGTTTTAATGGGATGCAGAAGTTGAAGTAAGTCTGAAAAGGTTTTGTGAATATTTAAAATTTCTTTGGTGATTCAGAGAGGTGAACTTTTAAGAATAGAAGTATCTTTCTCTGCAAAAATATTTGTCCTGTGTTTTTGTTTAAAGTAAATGCTCTTCTGTTTGTTTATCAGAGTTGACTCAGCTTTGCTTGGTTACCATAGTTCAGCACTGTTTTCACATTTCCATGTGAATTTCTAGTAATTCCCAGGCTTGGTTCAGGTTTTGGGGCTCTTGTTGTATCACTTCCGTTAGCTGCCTGCGGAGCTGCACTTCTCTTCGTTGAATTTGGAAAAACATCAAACAGGACTTGAGTCTTGAACTAGTATCCCTCAAATGTCACTCACTGCTCAAAAATCAAATGGCATGTAGTAACGCAGTGGATGCGGACGGAAGCAAGAGATAAAAGGCTTTGCTTGTTTTAAATTAATTATCTGATGGATAGCTACGATGGCAAGTTAATGCTGATTATATAAGCTAATGGCTGTTCAAAGGCATTTTGAAAAATGAGAAAAAATATTTAGAATTAAAATCTGCTGCAGTGTTAGGGGGAGCAAGGACAGCCCGATAGCATGTCATAGCTGAGAGGTTGCAGCTGCCTGGCGAAGCTCAACTGTTGCTTTGTGTAGCTGTAGCTGTGCAGTAGTTGGCTTTTAGTTTGTGTTGTCAGCAAAGCTGTTCTCTCACCTCTGGTTCCCCGTTTGTGGGCCGCCACTGCTAGTATGTTCTTTCTGTCAGTCTTGTCATGAAAGCTGGAAGGAGTAACCTTGTGCCTGGAGTTCTTGAGGAGCTCACTTAATCTTCTCTAGCATCTGTATTGGAAGGATAAAAGGCTGGGATGATCAAATATGCGTGGAGTTTTGGCCTGACGTTGACTTCTTTGAATTACTTCGTTTATCAGGCTCAGTTACTTTGTTTGATCCTGGTCCTTTGTTTAAGCCTAACTTCTGCCTTTTGCCACTCCAGCTGTGTAGATGCAGAGTCAACACTTGTCAGCTGGAGTGTCGCTGCCCACTGAAAACGCTCTTAAGCAACTAAATTACAAATAAATTCTAATGAGTCTGGTTAGGAAATGAAGTAATTTGGTAGCCTCATGTAACCAAGAGCAGTACCATACTGGAATATAGGCACTCTACAGTACAGGAATCATGAATTAAGATGAAATGGTGTGGGTTTTGTCTCTGCATGAGTTCACTTAGTTGGTTTCCATTTAAAAGTTGATTGGGTTGGAGAAATGCAAGTAAGGGTGAGAAAGAAATTCAGGTTAGGATATTGGCAAATTTACACCCTAACTGGATACACTGGAGATGTTGATGAAGGTTTTGATAAAACTGGGGTTTGCATACACCTGAACACTGTTAAAGTCATCCAAAAATCTGGATGTGGTGCCCACTGGAATCTTAATTCCTATTTCTTGCTGTTTCATATTTAGCATATGGTGAACAATAAAGCATTGTTGATGGTCAAAAGTTACATTTTTGGAATTGTGTGGACTACCTGGCTCGATAGAATGACTTTTTTCTAAGGAAAAATGTTTTAAAGCAGTGTCATTCGGCAGGTTATTAACTTGTGTTCCTTAAACAGTGTTACTGAATAATGCCTGTTAATAATTAGAATACTTTGAGGTAACTTTGCTCTTTGGTTTCTTTTCTCTTGTTTCTTTCTTTTCAGGAGAACATGGCCAAAATGGAGGTCAAGACGTCGCTTTTGGACAACATGATAGGGGTGGGAGATATGGTTCTTTTGGAGCCACTTGATGAAGATTCGTTCATCAATAACCTGAAACAGCGCTTTGATCACAATGAAGTATATGTGAGTACATGTTAACAAATAACATCCTACGAGGAGCTATGCTGTCATTCTTAAAACATGTGTTTATTTATAAGGATACACATAGACTGAATGCCCAAACATAATCTATTGTGTTAGGGGTATTTTAAACCTTGTGCTGTAGTCTTTCCTGTACTCATTGTTTGCATTTGAGCTCTTCCATCTGGGATATTTCTCCTTTTTCTTTTTCCTTGTTGCACAACGTGGTGGACCTCTGATTTTTCATAAAAAGCAGTTCCAGAACTGGTGATGGCAAGCACTTTGATACTTCTGTTGTCAGAGGATGTTGCAGTTATAAATAATTCACTTCAAGGGAAGGCACTTCCAGGATGTTAGAGCAGGTTCACGTAGAAACGGTATATGCTTGGAATATGCTGGGGCTGGCTTAAGTGTTGCCTGCTACCTTTGATTTGCAAAGAAAGTTAGGTTTATTAGAATGGTTGGGTTTTAAGCTACAAACAATGAGCTTGGATATATGTGGAAGCAATCAACATCTTCAGGCATATAAATCTCTGAGTGGTGATCAATAGGAGAGATGTTGCAAACTGACAGTTGAAACAGCGGCTGGGAATGAAGAGGCAAATTGTGATTCCACTTGAGCCTTTTGTTTCCTGCTTCATCTCTCTTCAGTCCTTTTTTGTCAAAATGTGCACAGTATTGCATCTGTTGTACTGCTGAAGCTGTGTGTGAACTTAATGATTTATGGAGCCTTTCCAAGACTGCTGGTGAAAGATAAGTCTTTTAAGAGTAAAGCTAAACTATTTAAGCCAGAGTATAGCTATGATCTGCAAACAGTTGTGTCTGCAGCTCATTACAATTAAATAGATGTGTTCTGTACTTAATTATAACTTATCCCTTACCCTCCTCTTAATTTTTTATGTGACTATATTTTTTCCTTCTTGCTAAGCATTTGAACATTTGTGGTTTCATTATACTTATTCCTTTCCATCCTCCAGTATGTGAGGATCTGTGCTATTTTGGTTTGCTTCTGTTATCCCTTAGTTATAGCCTGTGCTTTTGTACCTCTGCTAGGCAGTGTCTGCAGCATCTTTCTTCTAGAGTCACTTTCCTACTCAGGTATGCCTCTTCCCTTTTCTGTAGGCACTTACTTGGCAATATACAGTTACACAGTTGTGTCACCTCCACCTATTTGCTCCTCAAGTTTGCAATGATAATTTAAATTAACCATAAAATTAAAGACAAGGACTCTCAGTATCCATTAAAACCTCATTGGAGAAGAAAACTAAATGATCTGTTGTTGTGGAAAGATTTCCACAATGGTTGAAAAGATCTTCCTGATACCTTTGAGAGTTACATTTCCAAAAATATGTCTTGTATTTTCCTTATTCCTGGAAGATGTAGTCTGTTCCCTCTTGTGATAATCCTTAGATGTTGATACAGGCAGGTAAGTAGGTATCAGGCTCCTCTTGGCTGCTCTTTCATCCTGCTTCTGGTAAGTCCTTCATATTCAACAGTTGCAGTGGCTGCTTCTTGTGGGATTCAGAGCTCTTTTCAGTCAGTGACACATAAAATTAATGTGTTTCACATCAATTATAGGGTTAACTATATTTCTAATGCCTACAGTTGAAGTGAGTGATACTGAATCACCTCATTCCACTTTAGCTCAAGGAAGTATGAAGGAGAAGAGCTATTTGCCTAGCGAAGGCACTTGAAGACGACTACCACCTTGCATGATCTTTGGTCATATTTGGAAGCTTTATTTAAAGCATTAAGGATAGAATCCTATTCTGTGAGGGTACACTAGACTGTGCAGTCTCTTAAGAAGGACTGCTCTAAGTCACATGGGAGTGGATTTCTCAAGGTGTGGGGTTTTTTTTGTTTTTACTGTAAACTACTATGGATTGCAAAGTATTTAGTTACACATTTCTACTTAGTTTAGACTGGATAGCTTTTTCTTGAAAGAAATCAGTTTGAATGACAAATGGGTAATCTGTTTTAATTTTATCTGCTGTTACATGCTAGCTGACAACCGTGTTCACACACAGTTCTTTAAGACAGTGACGAAGAAGCATGTGTTTCCCCTGGTTTCTGATTTGGCTGGGCCTGGCACTGTTGTGCAATGTAATTAGCTGTGTTATGTGCTTTGGCAGCTGATACAAGGTGTCAATTTTCTCTAGCAATGTAGGATCTTTGCCTTGCAGGTGGGAAAGCCTAATACTTAAACATGCTCTGCTGGGATGCATGAACTGCTGCCAAACCAAAGGATTTCTTTGGTTGGGGTTTTTTTTTGGTTGGTTGTATTTTTTTCTTTCTTCCCCACCCCCCCATCATTCCCTTGTAGTTTGTTGCATTGTCTTTTACCCTTTTTATCTCCAGGTTTGTTTGATCATGTGATTTTTTTTTTTTTTTAATTTTTTCTTTTGAGGTCTTAACAAGCACTGTTTGTGAATCCAGACTGTGAAGGCAAAATGTTGCAGATCTTTGAAAGTGTTAAAACATTCACCACATCAGTGCTGGAAAGAATAGATATTTATGTCTGTGTTGTGTGCTGCTCTACCAAGTATACACGTTACTTAGTTTGTGATGCTGCATGGTTTTGTTTACCAAATCACTCGAGGGATGATGTCTCCTATCTGTATCGGTTCAGTTCTGCTGCCCTGCAGATTTCATGCCGCTGCTGCGTGTGACAAATGCTTTTCAAACGGTAATTATTGGAAGGGTGCTCACGGTAGCAACCACAGGTTAATTTTCAAGGGCAAACTCTTCTCTCCCTTCTCCTTATTGCCACCCACTCTCTCCTCCCCAAACCTGACTCTTGAAAACTACACTTGGCATTTCTGTGTTTGGACTCAGATGAGCACAATGAGGTCTTCGTTACATCTGGAAGTAATGTTTGTTTTACCATTTAAAATCTGTAGTTTGCATGCTATCCTGGGGAAACCAAATTGGACTATTAAAGAACTACTGTTGGTGCTTAACAAAGACTGCAGGTTTCGGCAGCTCTACCAAGCTATGCAAGTTGACCTCTCAGGATCCTTTCAGAGAGCAGCAGAAATGGATTTGTCCTTTTGCAGCTCAGTTGTGGGGTTAAGTTCACCTCTCATGTCAGTGCTTCATTGTAAACATTACCAAAATCTGTGTCCAAGTTTAAAAAACTAAATTAAACTGAAGCCGTATGAGCGGATTGAAATGTTTCTACAGCAGTAAACCAGGGCTTTACTCAGCATCAGTTCCTAAGCAATTTTCTGTAGACTGTCGGCAGTGTCTGTGCTGACTATGTTAGTTTTAAAACAGAGTTGCAGTTACAACCTTCAGAAGGGTTTGTTGTGAGGAATGAGATCTGTAACGTGGGTAGCTTTGAAAATGCTGTAGAGGTGGCCAGACGTTTCATAATCGTGTTAGCCAGTCTTGATAGGTAAATGTGAGAGTCAGATTGAGCCATCAGTGCCCAATCTCTCTCCATCGCAAAAGATGACAAGATAAATGGGCTCATGCCACTGGAAGAGAATACAAGTTTTGTCTTTTCTAGTCTCTTTCACAGTAGTTGCATTTGACACTGAATGTATGATGTTGGAGATCCTAGTGCCAGCTCCATTTACCCCTTTGAAATTCCAGATCTTGTCCATAAGAACTCTGCTTGCAAGAGCATTGAGATCTGGATCCCCTGATGGTCATCTTGTACCATCCTGGGCATGGTCACTGTAAAGCCTTCAAGAAAATTAGCGAAGTTTCATGCTGTGGTGCAAACAGGGCAATAAGGGTATTCCTAAAAGTTAGAGAAAGGACTACAGCTTGATTACTTGTTTAATTTTATGTGTATTTGATGGAAAGTTTAATGGACTTGGGTGTTAGGTTGCATACCAGAGCGCAAAGCTGGAGGCTGTGCTGTAAAAATAAGCATGAAGGCTGGTGGAGCTGGAGTTTGGCCAAATATTTTACTAAAGACCATCAGATTCTGCAGTAATCTCATGCTGAGTGGCTTTGGGGGGAAGGGCTCATTGGGTAACATGCATGTGTTAATTGGAAATGGGAATCTTGGAGTTTAGTCTTGTCTGGAAATGTCTGGGGTATGTCTGACCAAGAAAAACCTCTTAAAAACTGTAATTGTTTATTATATTCTTTCTGCAACTCTTAAACTTTCCATTGATAAAATTTGCATTGGTTTTTGCAAAGGTCCTTTTCTGTAAATATCAGTAACAAAAGCCTGTGAGCGTTTGCCTTTAACTTTACGGAGTAAAATGTGGCTCGTGGTCAACACAGTTAGCAAGTACAAAAACCCCACAATGTTGATTGTTTTGAAGGTTCCAGGGAGCAGTTCGTGAGGTGAAAAATGTGTGACCTAGAGACCGCGTAGAAAACTTCAAATACATTAATAAAAACTATTTTGTATGTCACTGATGAATTTTGACTCATTGTATTGAACCTACCGCCCTGACCTTATTTTGCTTTTCGTTTTAAGTTGGCTGGAATACACTCAGCAATTATTTTTCCTTCGTATTTTTGGGTGCTGACAAATGGGAGGGGAGTGCCTGTCTATATGTGTATTTACAGTGACTCACGAATGGTAGAGATTTGGGATAAATTACAGTATATGTATCTGTCTGAAACTTGGGTTTGTACTGGGCTTGTTGTTTTGCGAGCCGTGTGGAAGTGGCAAGGGAGGTGTGAGCAGCCTGGAGGGTAGCGGAGCTGCGTGGGCCTTTAGAGGCCAGACACAGCTTTATTCTGCTGCCCTGCACATTTTTCCCCGCAGTTATGTTGTTTCTTGAAGTCTTCCCAAATTTGCAGAGGTCAACGTTTTGTTCCTTACAACACAATGTTTGTTTGCTTTTTGTTCTTGCAACAAAACAGAATCTTTCTCTGATGTCAACGTTTAATTTGTATTTTCTGTGCGTGGAGTTTGTGGGCTGTTTTGGGCAGGAACAGTCTTATGGTACTGAACACATGTTGTTTTATCACTGCAGCATTAAATATTTGGCATTCCAGGGTAAGAACTCGGCGTGAGCTGTTTGAGGTAGCATCCTTGTGGCTGCCTTCTGCTGGCGTGGCTGTTGCGGTGTGCTTGTTTCACAGGCTGAGCTGCTTCCTGTTGATCTCCTTTTTCTTTTAATGTTTTGGGGTAGCCTTTTTGTTTCTGATTTGACTTTACTGTGTCTGTCTGTATTATTGATTGACTCCTTTTTCAGCTACCTTCTGGTATTTAGAAGTTTACTGAATTTCTGTCAAGCATAGTGCCTTTGCTCCTGCTGCATTCGTACCTGGTATTCCAGATGCTACATTGGGAAGAAGAGAGTGGAGGACAGAATAATGTGAATGAGGCCAATTCTCTCGGTCTGCATTGGCCTTGTGTGGCCATCCCTCTAAAGAACTCTGTTGTGAAGACCAGAGTTTGTGGTACTGGGATACATAAATGCAGCTTGCTGGGAAAAATCTTCACTGTAATATGATCAAATGATTCTTGAAGTTTAATTTTATTCTCAATTTCATTGCCTTCTGATGTCAGCATGACCATGTTGGTCTTTAGTATGTTGTTTTTGAGGCTAGATGGAGTCCTTTGTTGGGCTTTGAGGAGGGTGGTTGTCCCCTGTGGTTTTGGGTATGTCCTAGCTGCCTGCATGCCTGTTGGTAGCAGGTCTGTCTGTGCCTTTGCTGCTCCTGCAGCACCATGCAGAAGTCTGCACCCCTGCCAGACCCAGCCCTGCTCTCTCGCACCTTGTTGTATTTACTCGTGTTTATCCAGCCTGGGCTGTCGGTCTCCCTTTGGGAGCTTGAGGAGGGGCAGGTGTAGTGACTGAGGTGTTCCTTAAAGGCAGGATGGTTTGAGAGCTGGAGCAGAGCAGCCATTCATCTGCCTGTGCTGGGAACCCAGGGGACCCGAGTTTCCTCAGATCTCCTTCTCTTCCTCCCTCAGGGGACGCCTGCATTGGTTTGAATGAATTTTTTTTTTTTCCCAGCACTGCCTCCACAGTTTTCCTCTTTGAGGGAAGCTACCAAGTTATAGTAATAATATTGTTGCAGCTGCCACAGGCTAGGACCTTGAAGCCTGCTGCTTCCCCTTCAGATGTGAAGAAGGATTTGTGTGCCCAAGGCACATCTTTTCCCGTGATTGTGGTCTAAGTCATATCCTGCTTCCCTGCAAATGTTGCTTTTCTCCTTATCTAGGTAGAAATCCTGTTGGTCCTCTGGCCTTTCGCATCAGCCCACTCCGGTAAAACGAACTTTAACTTGCCCAGCGTCAGGAGTAAAGCTTTTTGCTGCATGTTGGTTGCTCTTTACCTTGAAGTGCGTCGTGGGAGGAGAGTTAACTTGACTCAAGGCAGTGCTTTGTTTCCTTTCCTCTTTGTATGGCTCCCACGATGCTGAGCATAGTGTTTGAGGCACTTATTCATGGGGCCGTGTGCACTATCTTCATAAAGGAGTAAGAAAACAATAATAAGGATCACAGAAAATGATATGCATGTTGTGGGCTGTGTGTAGGGGTCTTCTCCTTACCAACACACTCT
>NW_010269013.1:22509-23884 GCF_000690775.1 Eurypyga helias
TGAAAAAAGAGAGGAGGTGGTGTAGGAAATATCTCCCGCAGAGCTCCAGGGACTGTTACAGGGTTGGCTCTGCCCCAAAATGCTGTGTAGTTCTTCACTAAGGTGATCATGACATTTCGGGTATTTACTAGTGGTTTCAGTGCACGTTATATAAAATAAAAGCACAAAAGGAAGATTAATGGCACGCAACAGAAAGAGAAGCAAAAGCATCCAAGTACTTTAAGACCATGGGTTTCACTCTGAAGGACATAGGTCAGCCGTGGCTGCAGCACAGCAGGCGATTTTCCCCCACCTCCATTTTATTCATACAGAACTAATAAAACGTTTCGGAATGAGTGCTCTCGCTAATGCTTTCACCAGTGATTTCTTGGCACAGACACTATCCTGTCTCCATCTACTAATCACTTATGAAAACAAGTCTTTGTCTTTTCAGAAGTGAGCAAGCACTGACGTTCTGGGGTATTTCAATGCTTTCCTTGAAATTTCTTGTGCCTGCTTTGGGTTGACTTCCTCATCGCTTACTTCACAAGTTTCATCTGTAATTGCCTCCTGTGTTAGAATTCTTTCTGTTTGTATAAAAGCATCCCAGGGTAGTCAGAGAGGAGGACAGCTGAGACAATTAATCTGCTTCGGTAATTTAGAGCCTGTCATAATGATCGCGAGGTTAGCAGCAGGATTCACTGAGCAGCAGAGATATTTCCCTGCCCTCAAGGAACTCGGAAGAGAAACCTGATAACCTGTGCACGTGTGTCCCCTTTAGGTGCTCGCATCGCCTTCCCGCGTGGGTGTCTTTCGCTGCAAACACTCTGCTCTTACCTGATCTGATCAGGAGCTTTGGGGACATGCTGTATTTGCTGAGAACTGCTAACGAGAGGTCTCAAAGCATAGAAGCTGCTTTTGCTAACTAAGGGTTAGTGCTGTGTGATGCTGCGTGAGTCCAGCCTTTACTGGGTATGCGAAAGTCCACGCAGAAACTCCTGTCTGAGGAAATCAAATTTTGTTAGATCTTGTTCTTGCCACTTGGTCATTGATCTTTGGGATCCTGGGGTTGTGCCTGCATAGTTCCTTGCAGATGGGACCTGGGGGCTCTACTCATGTTCCAAGCCCGCTGAAGCACAAGGTGTTGGCTCAACATAAAGTGCAGCTGCATGGATTGGATCACAGGTAGACTTTATTTGGTATGTGCTGTCATGAAACAATGCAGGCAAGCCGTGGAATATTGCAGGATGAAATCCTAGTTTGTTTGTTTATGTGTTTTTCAAGTACCCAACCCATCCCTCTTCACCAAACAATAAACACACCTCCATTGCGATACACTGTAATACCGTGAATCAAAGCCCCAGGAGTGGGCTTAGCAAGTTCGCAGATGACACTA
>NW_010269014.1:0-11163 GCF_000690775.1 Eurypyga helias
GCCGGAGTTAAACCACGACAGATAGCAAAGCCATGTCACTTTTTAGAAGAGTAGTAATAATGACTTTTCTGACCTGGACCTAGTTCAGTGTTGCTTTGAGAATCGGAGCAGTGCATTGTTTGACATCAGTTATTATCCCTGCAAGTCATTCAAATGGGATCCAGAACAGACTGAACTAGGAGTTATGGAAATGTAACCTGATGAACATAACTTCATGAAGAGCTGAGCAGCAGGAAATACAAAAGCCAGGGTGCATATGTAACTTTAATATTTAGTGGCTGAGGCCTGGCTGCTCATCATAAATAGAAATCTTCTTGCAAAAGCAGATGATTATTTTCTGTCTTTCAACAAACGCTTCTCACTCTTCTAGTTTAAAAACAGTGGTGCAATGCAGTCTGCCTTATACTAGTACTGCCTTTTTTGGAATGGACATCTGCTTGAGAGCTGCAGATGTCTTGAAAGCATTTACTATTTCTGCACGTTTCCTAACATGGAAGTTTAGTAAGGCTTTCTGCCACAGGGCTTTCCAAACAATCATTTCTGGCTTAGGTGCCTAATAATAATTATTGCAGACCCCATGTAATTTTTGGTCTTGAATTTTGATGGTTCAGCTCTTTCAGCTGCAGATAATTTTTTTTTTTTTAAGTACTTAGTGAATAGTTTCTGTTTCAGACACAAATTTAGAGAGTTGTAAGACTTGCACAGCTTCTTAATTAAGAAGAAAGGACTACTAGCTTTGGGCTGCTGACTGTAATGTATTAATGTTGGATTTTGGTAGTACCCATAATAGAAAAATGGAACTGAGTCATACCTGATCAGTCTAGAGATTCACAGTTTAGTTGTTTTGGAAGGGAGTGTAGATTACTAGCCGAAGTAAATCTGTAGGAGGCTGTTCATATAGACAAAAATCTCTGTGAATTGCAAGCAAAAGGGGTACCTTAGCCAGTAGTGGCTAGAAAGTGAGGCTTTGCTATGGTTTTCATCTGAGATTTAGAAGATTTCAGGTTAGTTAATGTTCCTGCTGTTCCTGTAAGATGCATATTAAGCCACTATTTTTTCTACACAATAGTTCCTCATGTTTATATTAAAAGTTGTCCACAGCTTGCTTGCTCTTTCCTTTTTTCTGTCTCACTCAAAGAGTGTTCTCCTGACAACCTATACTTTCCTGTTACAATTAGTGAATTGGTTCTGTTACAACTGGGGACATAATCCTGGACACTTTTTTCACTTTCAAACACTACTCTTGCAAAAACCTTGCTAATCTGTGCTAGAAAGAAATCTACGCTTGACAGAAATTGCAGTGATGACTGTCATTAGAATTTTTTGAAGGAATTTTTTGGCATGCTTTATAACATGTTAGTTGATTTGGCTGCAAGTGATTGCTTTTACGTACCACAAGGTCCACAGCAGTCACATGTAATACCAAACACAATTCTCTGTAATGGACCTAGTTCATCACTGTATTACAGACAGGTTTCGATTTTTTTTTTTTTTATGTTTATTATGGCTGAGCTATAAAAGACTAATAATTAAAACTGATGAAAAAAATATAATTATAGAAATTTTGACCTTAGGGTCCTGGAGAAAAAAATACTTTCCTAAATAAGGTCTTTAACAATGCATTTTCAAAAAAGTTCAACTAACAATCTCATCATGTAGTTCTCTGTTACCTTCATCGTTGCTACTCAGTCCCTCCAATAAAATAATCTTTTCTGGTTTACACAGTGCTGGGTGTTTATAGTAGACACCTTGCTTCCAGTATGAATATTAATAATAAGGAATCAGTAGCATATATTTTAACTAAATCAATAGACTATATTCCAACTTAAGAACTTCACCGACTCCAGCCTACACTGCTGGATTTTTATTCTGATGGTTGTGGATAAAACCAGCATTCATCACTAAAACGGCTGAGCCCGGAACCATTGCTAATTCATTATCATATAGAGTCAGGTTTAGCAAAGAAAGCTAATAGAACTCTATCTGAAAACATGACCTAATTTTGTATTAACTTTCCCAACCTGGATAAAATTCACCTTTCAAAATGTCCAGCACACATCCAGTGTTACTATTCAGACTCCATACGGACTTTTATTCAACTGTGTATGCTGCCTAGATGTGTTGTATTTAAATGGAAATTTTACAAATGAGAGGACAAAGTAAGGATGACTTAATTACAATATTTCCAAAAAGGCAGACTT
Organism: Eurypyga helias; assembly: GCF_000690775.1. Classification (NCBI taxonomy): domain Eukaryota; kingdom Metazoa; phylum Chordata; class Aves; order Eurypygiformes; family Eurypygidae; genus Eurypyga; species Eurypyga helias. Next base: position 2,202 of record NW_010269014.1, read on the forward strand.
CTGTTCTTCAGCAGCTGTACCACCTTCACACAGATTTTTAAAAAATTAACCATATTCCCAACTGAATTTCAGTACTACATCACAATTGATTCTCCTCTTATTATTCTCCTATAAAATGAGTTATTCTTTACTATTCTTAGCATATTTAATCCTTAGTTGATACGTCACTAAAGTTAACCTTCTAAATCTAGAGAGCTATTTCATGTCAAGATCTGACAATAATACATTCACCTTTTTACAATTAAACTCTGCAGTACTTACCTAAATACTAACTTTAAAAAGGAAAAATCACCTGTGGTCTGTGATTCCACTTCAGAATTTCCTTTGGGGTGTTTTGTTTAAATCTGCAGGAGAACAGCTCAGCGTGCGTAAGGTCAGAGCAATGTTGACCTCTTGATTGAGGGCAGGAATAGTAGAGAAAATTCTCTGTAGGTTTGGAAAAAAAGGGAGTTCTTCAGCAGAAAGATTAGTCTTTTGTCCTCAGTCCTTTAGCTCTTTGGCTAGAAAGCTTATGCTATCTCTCCAGCTGGCTAAAAAAGCTTGTGACAGTTAGGTCTTGACATCCTGTAACAATGACGGCCTTAGAAAGTAATTTTTGTACTGGTGGGCCGAGGCAGACTAAACTCAGGCAGGATGAGCACAAGACACCTTTGAGCTAGAAAAGAGATATTCACACCAATGTGCTTCTGGTTGAGATAATGCTGGCTTTGTCTCCTGCTAAGTAGCTGTGCTCAGTAGTAGGGGATGAGTTCAAGCTAATCAGCTGAACTAGTTAGCTCCCAGTTTGGAGCTGTCTTGAAGCCTAACAGGCCAGATGTTGGAAGAGAGTTAGATGTTTTGACTGGGCAGAGATACCTGAATTCTGAGACTGGGACCATACAAAGACAATTGGATGCTATGGAACAGGATCTCATGTTCCCAACATGGTAGACGAAAAAATGCTTTACATTTACATTAATGCTGAGCAGGACTTGTTCTAACCTTTTGAATACAGCTGGAGAGAAGAGCTGCTTAATTTTCATTTATTTTTAGTGTCACTTTCAGCCTTTTAAAACTATACCTGCATGTCAAAAAACAAGAAGCTTGTTTGCCAAAGTGAAACACACATCAGCTCCTCCCAAATCAACAGTGACTTAAGACAGCCAGATCCCAAGTCAAGACTTATAAAAAATAGATATTTCAATAGGAAAAGTTTGGATATTAAAATCCTATATCAAATATGTTCCCTAGAATTCATTTATTAAGTTTATATATTCAGAATATATAACTGGATGGTGTGTAAGTATTTGCTTCTTACTCGCAGTGAACTTCACTATCCTACAATTTAATTACGAACTTGCACTGACTGAAATGTATACTGCTTCATGTATTCTGTATGCAAGACCTTAAAACAATAGCAGCTTTCAGTACATCTGACAGGTGATTAAACATAAAGAAAGAGTTGGACTCAGTAAAAGGAAATCTGTTCAGGCAGGTGATATCAAGGTAAACTTCCAGTTGAAGAAGACTTAAAACTGTGTCAATGAACCTCAACTGTGAAAATACAATGAAGAACAATCTGTAATTTTAGGGCACAGTGCTGTTAAAAAAAGCAGAAAGAGAAGGAAAGACCGTGAGGGTATAGAAAAAAGGTACAGCTATCCCAAGATGACCCAGTCTTTCTTCAGGTTATGCTAGTGGGAAAGGTAAAGATGATAGAAAAGGGTAAGACAATACAAACCTGGGAGTAGTGGTTGCCACGCCAGAAGGCTGTGCTGCCATCCAGTGTGACCTGGACAGGCTGGAGAGCTGGGCGGGGAGAAATCTAATGAAATTCAATAAGGGCAAGTATAAAGTACTGCATCTGGGGAGGAACAGCCCCATGGATCAGTACAGTTGGGGGCTGTTCTCTTGGAGGGCAGCTCTGGGGAAAAGGACCTTGGAGTCCCAGTGGACAACAGGATGACCATGAGCCAACAGTGTGCCCTTGAGGCCAAGAAGGCCAGTGGCATCCTGGGATGCATTAAGAAGGCCATCAGGTCAAGGGAAGTTATCCTCTGCCTCACTACTCTGCGGTAGTGAGGCCTCACCTTGAGTACTGTGTCCAGTTCTGGGCTCCTCAGCTCAAGAAGGACAAGGAACCCCTGGAGAGGCTCCAGCGCAGGGCCACCAAGATGATTAAGGGCCTGGAGCACCTTCCATCTGAGAAAAGGCTGAGAGAGGTGGGTCTGTTTAGCTTGGAGAAGAGGAGGCTGAGGAGGAATCATTACAAATATCTAAAGGGTGGGTGTCAGGAAGATTGGGCCAGGCTCTTCTCAGTGGTGTCCAGTGACAGGACTGGGGGCAGTGGCCATAAACTGGAAAACAGAAGGTTCAACCTGAACATGAGGAAACACTTCTTCACTGTGAGGGTGACAGAGCACTGGAACAGGCTGCCCAGAGAGATGGTGGAGTCTCCTTCTCTGGAGACTTTCAAAAGTCACCTGGACTTGTTACTCTGTGATCTACTCTGGGTGATCCTGCTCTGGCAGGGGTGTTGGACTAGATGATCTCTAGAGGTCCCTTCCACTCTGTGAATCTGTGTAAAGGAGGAAGGTAGAAGCCACAGTGCTCTTAACCTCTGTTCTATAGAGTCTTTCCTCTATGTTTGCTTTGGGTTTTTTGGGTTGGTTTTTTTTTTTCAGTTAAGTGATCTAGTAAAATCAGGCACTGACACAAACATCTCAGTCTGGAATAGAGGTGAAAACCTCTTCTAAAATCTTGAAAATTTGTTTGATTTATTTAAAAATCTTCATCCTAAATACAGAGCAGAAGTCTCAGACAATGAGGGGCACTCTGCATACTTCAGGTTCAAATCCACAGACCTGATCAACACAAGTTTTTGTCTCTTAACCATCCCTTTTGATTTTAAGACTTCATTTTGCTATTGTTTTCCTACCCACCTTACTATTTGAGCATGCTCATTGAACTCAACAGAAAGGCTGGAAGTTATGATCTTTGAAAAGAATTTAAAATAGGATGAATTTAGTTGTCCCTCTCTGCCCACAGTACTTTCAGTTCTCTGCTTTATTTAGTTTGGGTTTTTTTAACATATATATACATTAAATTTAACTATGAAAGGCATTGAGAAGGATCCTTGCTATTGTTGCTCTATAATAAAAAATAATATTTCTAAACTTGCAAGCTAGAAGAGCTAGAATTGTAAGCACCTTAGCCAATGTGTTTTACAACACTGAGCATAGACACATATAGCCTGAGGTGTTGGTTTTGTGAATATCTCATTTTCCTAAGCATGTATTTTACTTGACAGTATAAATGAATGCTCTAGCTATGGTGGGTTTGGATGTATTGCAGAGGAAAATACAAGCAATCAGTATAACTTATAAATATTGTAGTGCTACCATATAAAACAACAGAAAGCACTGGCATAATAGGATCAAGAAGAGAAAGAAACTATATAGAAAGCCTAATAGCTGTCTCATCTATGGTTCCTTATATAGCGCAGCAAACCTGTTTCCGAATTGTTGAAGCATTGTGAAATGCAGAGCTCAACACAGCCCACCCATTCGGGAGACAACTGCCTTAACACAGACACTATACACTGCACGTGCTCGGAAATGATGGTATCACTGACACAGTGGTGTCAGGATGCTCCTTCCATCTGTCCAGATACTCTGTTAGCCAAGATCCTGCCTCAGTCCTCCTGACCAGGAAAGCAGGTTTGGTTTAGCCCTGGATGTCCTCATTAGTGTTATTTAATATATTATTATTCCTTTTTTCATGTTTCTTGAGCTTCCTTTTCTCTTCCTTTGTATCTTCCTTTCTCCACTCCAGTCTCTTCACAGATAATCAACCTATCCTTGTTACTTTTTTCCCCATTGGTACCAGGTTGGCTATTTCCGTATCCAAAGTTGTTATTTCTGATATGGTTACCTAGGCAATCTGACCTTGAATCATATTACTAATATGGTTATCTAGGGGTTTTTATAGGGTTTTGTTCCTTAAAAGGTCCTTAGTTCTCCCCTCCCATTATCTGTGAAGTTTGTCCATTTATTGACATAACTCCCTCTTAACCACCTATGAATCATAGAATCACAGAATGTTTTGGGTGGGAAGGGACCTTAAAGACCATCTAGTCCCACCCCCCCTGCCATGGGCAGGGACACCTTCCACTAGACCAGGTTGCTCAAAGCCTCATCCAGCCTGGCCCTGAAGACTTCCAGGGATCGGGCATCCACAGCTTCTCTGGGCAACATGTTCCAGTGCTTCACCACCCTCTCCATGAAGAACTTCTTCCTGATATCTAATCTAAATCTCCCCAGTTTCAATTTAAACCCATCCCCCCTTGTCCTGTCCCTACAGGCCCCTGTAAGAAGTCCCCCTCCAGCTTTCTTGTCAGCCCATTCAGGTATTGGAAGGCTGCTATGAAATCCAGTCATCCCTCATGGCCCCATTTGTAACTTCTGTCAGCATCTTGTGTTATCAGAAGATGATGCTGTATGTCACATCCAGCAATTTCATGTGTCACGTCCAGTAGATTTCCATGTCCAAACTTATTTTGCTTAACCTCAAGCCAATGCTGAGGCATTTACTCACAGCCCTGAGAATGTGCAGGAATGAAGAGAAGGAAAACAGGCTGTTCCTGATGAGACAAGACACATAGAGCATGTTGGGAATTGTTCCAAGTGCTGTCCCTTCTACTCTTCTTTGGACATATAAGCATGGTATATTCTGTTCCTTATAAATCTATGGTGTCATGTAACCTTCCAGTCATTCATCTTGCCCGTCTTGTGAAAAGCGTCTCTCACATGGCCATTGACATACCAAAAGTCCAGACCGGGCAACCATTGGTAAGGTTCTCAGAAGTCATTTGCTGATACATGAATAGGACAACCTCTGCTCTGTGCTTAGAGGAAAAGGTGAAACCTCCGAATTTAGAAAGAAATGTCTGATAAGAAGGCCAGTGCATAAATTGAATGAAAGATGCCGTTATATAATTTTCAACATTTCTCCTACAGTACTTTTAGTGCAAAGTATTTTGCTTCCTGCTAGATACCGATACCCTAGGATTTAGCCACAAGTTTCTATTGTAGAATTCTTTTTAAGTGCTTGCCATTGTACTAACTGTATTCTTTGTAACATTATCACCTTTTCTTTATCATCTTTTTTGAAGTTAAGTACATGGATGTGAGCTCAATGCTTGCATATAAAACTCTTGGAAACTTCAAACTTGTCAACTGATTTTTCTTTTCAAGGTGTTATGTGAAAACATGAAATATAAAATATGAAAAAGTCTTCAGGCTTTTTAAAAAGCATAAAGAAAATTGAATGACTGATCATTGACTCTACCAAATTATTTCTGCACCACTGCTGAGAACTGAAAAACTCATACCAAAGAAGCTGACTTTGGCCTGGAGGTTTACAGAGTAGCTGGTGTGTTGCCAAAAGATGTTGAGACTTACATCTTCAAGTTGTAGGTCTCCTGTCACTCAGGACTAAAGAGGTAAGTTGGTGCAGAGCATTTTTCCCTGCAAGAGGGCTTCCAGAGCTCCTTGCCTCATACCAAAAATGATCAACCTCAGACTCAGGCATCAAACTCCCTAAAACTGAAGTTTACTAGCTTTCAAACAATATATGAAAATTTTGTTTGGCCATCATAGAAAACATTCTGTTTTACAGAGTCTTCATCCATTGCCAGGGTAAGTAAACAAATGCAGCAGAGTATTTTCTGTCTTATTTCTCAGATAATAATATTGCAGCTGTAAACTAGAGACTACTAGTTTGTTCTTTACATATTGTCTTTTTTCAGGAATGATTTGTTTACATTTACATTTATATGATATTGAAAAATACCAAATAATGTATTTCCTAAAGTTATTCTATTCTTCTCTCTTAGAAATAAGCAGTAATTGCACTACCAGCAAACTTTCAAGGGATTGATGCCAACAATTTAAGCAGCTGTATTTTTACATTTTGTTTAATAAAATTGCTTTTATGTAAAGGTCTGCTATTAAATATTTGATAGCTTCACACAAAAACAAATCTCTGGTATGGAAAGGCAATTATAATTTGAAGAATTATTGCTATAAACTTTAATGCTTTTCAATTTCAATCTATTGTAAGGCAAGAATCTCACTAGAACAGTCGCATTCAATGTTTCATCATAAAAAAGAGTAATGGAATAAAACTATTGTGCTCTGTATGGAATTTTATGACTAAAAGGCAAAAACCCTCAAATTACCTCTCTCTGTAGTCATCTCTACCTTTAGTCTAATTAGTTGCCAAGAAAAATATCTCAAGAAGTGCCTTTAAGCCCAAATAATTGTATACGTGTTTGCATAACTTGTTGATAGAAGCTGAATATCTAAATATTTTTTATGCCTTGGCCTTGCAGCTATTTGTCTTGACACTGCTGTGTCTATATTTACATGTTTCAGCTAAATTCTCTCACTAGACACTGGAGAGACATATCTCCAGAAAGTGATTTATCCTGTTACTGTCTTTTGGCGTTAGACAACCAGGAAAGGGCAGTTCTGTTTCACTCTTAGGTGGCTTAGATTAACGAAGTCCTACTGTAGGTGACTAACTTCATAGGGAATTAGGTCGTCAGTGATCCTGACATTGTTAATATTGCTCAAGTCTTATACGGCACTGAGATGAGGTAGTGGTTCAGTTAAATCAATGTGAAAGAGGGGCTGAGCCTTGTGAAGTTGTGCACTAGCTGATGCCCAGATTTCATGATACTCTGGAAAGACAGTCTCTAGGTGTTTTGCTCTACACAAAAGCTATGAATTACTCATCCTGGAAGCACTGAGGGTCAACAGCATATGTGAAACTTAACATATCCCACTGATGCAGAATGATTCTGTGCTCATCAGCTATAAAGAATCCAGCTATACAGATTTAAAGCTTTGGCTGTAAGTGCTGAGCTCCAGGTAATCCACCTTAACTATTTCTGATCTGCTGGGGAAAAAAAAAAAGCAACTGGGGACTCCATGAAAGTAACTGCTAGCTGAGAAATCACTGTCTCAGCCAGTTAAAGGTAAGATTGTTTGCAAAAACTAAAACTGACTATTTAAAATGGTTGCATGTTCCACATCTTTCCAGTGATGGATGGTGACTGGCTTTGAAACACAGTCCAAAACCTTACAATTATCAAACTTCAGTTCAACACTGGGCTAAAAGGAGGAAAGAAATAAGAAACTTGAGGACCTCTCCTGACTTCAGTTATAATAAAACTGCTGATCTGCTGTAATTTATCAGAGCAGTTAAGAATATGCTGATTTTTAAGCTTGCAGGCTGGCACAGGGATTTCAATGGAAGATGCATTTTATTAAATGCACCAACTTAAGTGCTTTGCTGGCTTCCAGCTTAATGCAAATGCCTCTTGAAATGATTGTCAGAGTATTTGTGTAAGAGAAATCAGTGACTAAAGAGAGTTGGAAGTGAGCCTAAATAAGTAATTTAAACTTCAAAGTCTTCAGGATGCCAAAGTAAGTTTTAGTGTGACCATGAACATCCTTCTCTTAGGAATTCATCTTCAAGCCCCAAAAAGGGGGGAAAAGCATATTCATTATAGTTACAAGATCTTATTTTAAAATCTAAATCTGTACCTACTGAAATATTAGCAAATAAAAAGTAAATTTACATTATTTAGTAGATTTTTTTGGTTTTACATACGGAACATCAGAATAACTGTCTTCAGATACAGACATCATTCTAATCAGATTTTTCTTGTTAAATATTTTCCTTCCAAGCAGCATGATATACAGTCATTTAAGAATGAAAAATAGGTAAGAATCAGAAAATGGAATAATCTTTATAAAGACATTGCCTAAGATAGGGTCTGTCCAGTGAGAGATAGATTGAAAATATACACTTGTTTTCCCAGGATGATTTGGCGTCTAAACCATTTCTGGGAACTGCAATTTGAGATGCCTGCAGTTTGGTTGCTATGTCCATATTGCAGATAACACTTTAGGTCTTTTGGTGACAACACACACCTGATATTTCTTTCCTCTTACCCAACTGTGGTGGACATTGGGTTAACTGTCCATTTTAGTTGCATACAGATGAGTAAATATTTTCAGAAGTTAATTTCTTTGAGAAGGCAGAATTACTCCCACTATTTATGAAGTAGGAATGAAAATTTTGAAATAGTGTATTAAGAAGGACATGGTTCTTTATGTTGGCATTGTAAAAAGATAATGTTTTAAAAAATCAATTTTATTTAAAATATAATGTAAATGGAAAGGTTAATACAACCTGAAATCTGAAATGAAGTCTTTGAGTTTGTGCTGAAAAGCAGTTTCTTGTTTATCATTAACCTGGGAATGCTTGTTGTAAGTAAACAAATTCCGCTATCCTCTGTTTCCACAAAAAGAAAAAAAAAAAGTCCCTTTCTTGTGTCCTGTATTTCATTTTTATGTCAGGAAAGCTGTGCTCTGAGTTCTGTAGCCACACAATGCAGGAGAGCAGGTGTAAATAAGACAAGAAAATAGGCTGGTGATTTGTCTAATAATCCTAAAAGAAGGTCTATTTTGGAGACTAATATAGGTAAAATAGCTTCTGGAAAATCTCAGAGCAGTGATTATGCTACCTAAGGGTCCAATAGTGCATGCATCTTAGTGACTACTGTCTTTAACAGCCGAGAATAAGTAACTTAGCTCTAAAGGAGAGATGTGTTTTTTTGCTAAACCACCTTCTTTCCAATTTGAAACATAAGAGTTTTTATGAGGATTGGTCACAATGGTTGCAAGGTTTAAAAAGAATGGGCAAACAAAACATCAAGATAGTGATTATCCAATATTTTCACAGGTAATTTCCAATACACTTTCCAGAGGAGGATACTGTAACCCCTAGGAGGAGGATAGTTACTCACTGGTCATTCTGTGCTCCTGAGCCTATGAGTAGATGTGTAAATTGTACAGACCATATTGTCTCACTTTGGAAATGTGCTTAAACCTGTGCTGTTTAACATCTT